>NW_007259503.1:332375-374550 GCF_000164805.1 Carlito syrichta
CTGCGGTGGCCGGGAGCGGCCACTGGACTCCAGTCTGGGCGACAGAGTGAGACTCCAACTTAAAAAAAAAAAAATGTGGGCAGAAAGTGGATAAAGGACATGAATATACATTTCTCCAAAGAAGACATAGAGCAGCCAACAAACACATGAAAAAATGTTCAGCCTCACTCATCATCAGAGAAATGCAAATCAAAACTACATTGAGATACCACCTATCTCCAGTAAGAATGGCCATCATTAATATAAAAAAAGAAGAAAAAAAAACAGATGCTGGTGAGAATGTGGAGAAAAGGGAATGCAAATTAGTTCAACTAGTTTCTTTCTCTTTTTTTGAGTATTTAGTGGTGTGTGTGTGTCATTTATTTTAAAATTAAAATTGTGAGGTACAATTCAGGGTTAGGTATACAAATATTCACTGTGCAGTTACCCCCGATGCAGGAGAATTGCTTGAGCCCAGGACTTGGAGGCTGCAGTGAGCCATGATCATGCTACTGCACTCATTCCAGCCTGATAAATAGAGTGAGACCCTGACGCAAACCCCTCCTCAAATCACCCCAATGTATTGCCATGCTTATTTTTTTTTGAGTTGGAGTCTCACTCTGTCACCCAGACTGGAGTGCAGTGGCACGCTCCTGGCCGCCGCAGCCTCGACTTGCTAGGCTCCGGCGATCCTTCCACCTCAGCCTTCCAAGTAGCTGGAACTACAGGCGCACGCTACCACACCCAGCTAATTTTTGATTTATTGTAGAGATGAGGTCTCACCAAGTTGCCCGGATGGGTCTCAAACCTACAGGCTCAGGCAATCCACTCATCTCGATCTCCCAAAGCTCGGGATTACAGGCTGAGCCACCGAGCCCGGCTTTCAACAAGTTTCTATGGAAAGCAGTGTGGTGATTCCTAAAAGAACTAGAAATTGATCTTTTATATGACTCAGCAATCTCCCTTCAGGGAATATACCTGGAGGAACTTAAATCACTCTACAAAAAAGATACCTGCACACACATGTTTATTGCCGCACTATTTATAATAGCAAAAACATGGAACCAACTGTGCTACCCATTGGAACTGGACTGGGTAAAAAAGTGTGGTACATATACACAATGGAATATTATGCAACCATAAAGAAGAACAAAATTATGGACTTTGCAGCAATTTGGGTGGACTTAGAGTCTATAATACTCAGTTATTTATCATAGAAACAAAGAACTGAGTACAATATGCTCTCACTCATAAGTGGATCCTGAACATTTACCATAGTACTATAAGAAAGGGATTGGCAGTAGCCGGAAACTGCCAGGAGAGGAGTGAGCTCATATCATTAATAAGGATACCTGATCTCAAACCAGGCAAAGTGGGGACAAAAGCAGGCTAAAACTTTACCTGTACAAAGACCACTTGGATACCTAATCCTGAATTGTATCCCATATCTTTAAAATAAAATAAATTAAATTTTTAAAAAATGAAATGTGAAAAATAAAATTTTTTTTTTAAAAGTTGTAGCATAGTTCAAGTAGCCTTCTTGCTCCTGTAATGCTGATAACAGTTACCCAGGGTGAAGAAAGAAGAAGAAATAAATATCTATGAGGACAGATGGGAAACTAAGCACTGAACATTATCATCCAATCCTGACAGCCATCCTCCAGTGAAATCAAAGGAATAATCATTCTCAGCAAGTGATCTATAAATGCTATTTCTCTTCCCACTTCTATCTTGCATATGAAATAATTATGCTCAATGTCATATGAACTTGCGATAGTGTCAGAATCCCAGGCTTCTATTTGCCTCTGGAATTCATTCATTTTCCGTTTCTACATGCTGTCTCCCTTTAATTCTTTAGGTGGACTTGGACTCTTGCTCCTAGTCTCCATCAGAGCTTTGAGAAATGGTTGTACAGTTTGTGCCCTGCACAAAGAAGCCAAGCTGAGGGCCAGGATGGGGCTGAAAGCAAGGCTGTGCTCTGCTCAGAAAGCCATGCCTCCTTTCTGGGCTTGTGCATTAGTTTTGTAGGTCTGTTGTAATGAATTACTGCAAAGCAGCTTAAAACAACAGAAATGTATCCTCCCGCAGTCCTGGACACTAGAAGTCCAAAATCAAGGTGTTGGGCAAGGTCGATTCCTTCTGGAGGCTCTGACGAAGAATCTGTTCCATGCGTTCTCTTGGCCTCTAACAGCTGCCAGCCACACTTGGCATTCCTTGGCTTGAGTTACACCACTCCAATCTCTGCTTCCAATATCACATGGCCTTTTTCTCTGTGTGTTTCTCTTCTTCTTATAAGGACACCTGTCACTTGATTTAGAGCCCGTCTGAGTGATCCATGAAGAGCCTACTCTCAAGGTTCTTAATTACATCTGCAAGAATCCTTTTTCCAAATAAGATCATCTTCACAAATACTAGGGGTTAAAACTTGGATATACACTTTGGGGACCACCATTCAAACCACTACAGGTTGTATCTACCTGGAGGAAGAGCAGCTTTTTTCTAACCATTCCACTCAAAGGGGTTGAGTTTTACTCTTTAGCACACCGGCACCTGTGGGCTGATGAAGCCCCGGGCTCCTCAGTGTGTTCCCTGATGCCTGCTGTCCACCATTCTAGGCTCTTGATCCATTCTTTCTGTTCATGCTACCAAAGCCTTTAACCCATGCCTGGGTCCTTGGCAGTCTCCTCAACTCCTGCTACCACTCTGAGGAGCAGAGCCTGGTAAAATCAATGTGTGATCAGGTTCTGAAATTAGGTCTGTTTACAGGGACATATGAAGGAAGACTGGTCCTGAGGACACAGACTTGACTTGGTAAGAGGTGACTAAGGAGGATATAATGGAAAGCCATGACCTGAACAACAGACAGTGGCCCAAGTGAGCAAGCAGCATCCAGGAGAGTTGCCCAATGGGCTCAAAACGCACAGCAGCAAGAATGGAGTGATGGCCATCTTGGGAAGGTCACATGAAAGGTAGGAGGAAGTATAAGAAGAGAAGAGGCAGGTATCAGGTATCCAAGCACTAGGCTGGGCCTTACAGGGGGCATTTGACAAGATAATCTCACAGAGCATCTCACTGAGGCTCCAAAATTAGGTCCAGACCCAGCAATAAAAGGGACATGTTATAGTGCCCTAAAATGTGGGCTGCAGTCTCTTCATTCTCTCCTGCTAACAGTCAGCATATTTTTGGACTCCACGATATCTCCATCAGAGAGAGAGGAACAGTGGAAGGCAGAAGCCAGGTAGGACCTCTCTACTCAGACCTCTGACAGGCTCAAGTACTTACGATGGCTAGTCCTGTTCTTCCTGACCAATCCTTCACAGTTGCCCTTGCATTCAGGCCTGTCCTTGTCTGTTGTGGCCCAGTCCTCAGCATTATCCTGCTCAGCTCCTTTATTCACTCTGATCCATACCATCTCAGACCTTTCCCTGAGTCTAGACTACAGCTACTCGATATTGGCAATGAGAGAGGCAAAGGAGAACTAACCAAGTGCTTGAGCTTTCCTTGAGAGACTTCCAGAGTAGCTAAAGCAGGAAGCAAGCAGAACCTCATGGTGATTTTATTTTTGGATTTTGTGCCACCAGCATAAGTGAGTAAGAATAGATGCTCAAAGACTTTCTAAGAATGCTCATGTGCAAAAAGGCTTGCCCGGATTGATTTCAGAAAGCAAACCTAAATTCCATTCCAGAAATTGCACAGCCTTGCAAGTTCTTCAGCTTCTAAATAAAAATCCCTGGGAATCTAATAATAAAGTCCTGATGGTGTGCATGGTTTTGTGGTGTCTATATTTAGCAAAACTTCTCCACTCCAAAACGATTTCCTGCCAAGAATATCACATTCCCATAGATTTCACCATATGATGCTAGGTGATTATTTTATTGTTTCCCAAATCATTATCATAGAATTTGGGGCTTATGATGGAAACATGAAGAGTGAATTAAATATTTTGTCTTTAGTCTGTCTCCAGATTAATGATGTTTATTGAGGGCCTACTGTCTGTAGAAAATTGAGTTAGAATAAAAGAAACCAGGGTTTACTCTTATGGCACATAGTAGACTTGTTCAGAATTAGTGAGAGAAACGGCCAGAGAGGAAGAAGGCACCAGATGTCAGCACTACAACCCTTCCTGAGGTCTGATCACCTCAGCAATAGGGAGGAGCTATGGGCTTTCATTCGTAGGAATTAGCAATACTTGTATGATGAAATTGGGCAGTGATGCCCACAATGATTTAAAGAAGGAAGAGAATGGAGGGAAGGAGAGGAATGTGTCCTCGTGTTTAGTAAATAATGGCAGAGATGTGGCTGCCATAAAAATGGGGAAAGGGCCATAAAAATCTAACTGGAAAGGTGCTGGGCTTCATCTAAGTTTAAATGTACAAACTATTCATTCCAGTGAGCCTATATCCTCATCTGTAAAATGGAATCTTGTCATATCTATTTCACTAAGTTATTATGAGAAATATCTGAGAACATGGATGACACAAAGTAGCCTAAATAAATAAATGCTTATAGAATCTGAAGGGCTGGATCCTGGAGCTTTGAGGGACAAAAATCATCCTGCCTTGCTGACTGTATCAAACAGGATTCTTAGTTGCAAGCAGAGCATAGAAGGAAAGGAATTGATTGGAAGGATGTTAACCAGTTCACACAATTGGAGGTAAAGTAGGACAAACAGGCATGGAAAATTGGTAGGACAAAAATATTAAGCAGCATTCAGTTACAGCCAAAATCCAGCCAACAGTCAGTCCAGTAAGCTCACCACCACTCCTGAACACGATGATGCCATATCTTGTACTGCCTGGCACTAGACATGGACACTGTCCCCGGCAACCAGATTGGTTGTTGCTGCTGCTCACCTGCCATCAGGATTTCCCACATCCCTGCTTCTTTGTGTCTATCCTTAGTGCCTGACTCCAAGTCTGGGGCAGGTTGGGCACCTCTAACCTTTAGCAAGCAAGTATCTGATGTTTTTCCTTCCATAAGGAGAGGTGGCGGATACACCCTGCAAAGACTCATAAATGGGGGAAGGTTCCCCAGACTCGGAAATGGATTCAAATGTTGGGCAGCCAGCAAAATGACAAATGCCAGTTACAGTCACTGACTGGTGAGACCATGTGGAAAGAAAATCCAAGGTCATGGAAATTGTGGTTCCATTTTCAAAAGCTGGAGAATAATAAACTGATTTCTTAACAGCTTTATTGTGATATAATTCACATACTATTAAGTTCACCCAAATTGTACTACTCATTGGTGTTTGGTATATTGAAAGAGTTGTGCAACCATCACCATAATGTAAATTTAAAATATTTTCATCAGGCCAAAAGGAAATATTGTATCCATTAATAGTCACTTTTCAACTCACTTCTCTCTCTATTTACCTATTCTGAGCATTTCTAATGAATGGAGTCATACGATATACAGGTTTTTGCAACTTGATCCCTTCATTTTACATGTTTTTAAGGTTCATCTGTGTTGTAGTATGTATAAGTCTGTAATTCTTTTTATGAATGAACAATTTTCTATAATATGGATATATCACATTTTCTTCATTCATTCATCTAATAATGGACATTTGTGCTATTTCTACTTTTTGGCTCTTATGGATGATGTTGCTATAAATTTTGTGAAAAAGTTTTGTGTGGACATATGTTTTCATTTTTCTTGAAAAGACACCATGTGGAAAGGAGTACCAAGTAGGCAAAGGAGAATATGCTGGGGACACTTCATTTTCCAAGTAAATGAGGGGGGAGTTTTTCTACTCATTTGAAGGGAAGTACCCACAGTATAGATGACACGGAGCCCTGTCTGGGTGGGCTAAGCCATTTCCAGACATGATATTTTTAGACTCACAAAACCCTCAAAGGTTAAGTTCTATTTATGATCATCTTCATTTTCCAGATGCAGTTAGGAAACTTGGCCAAGGTCCTGCAGTTGGTAATGCAGAGCTGTCTGATGCCCACACCTGTGTTCTCACATGTGTTACTCCCTTGACTCTCAGCAGGTGGGACTGGGAGCTAAGGAGAGAGAAATGGTTTAAAGCAGTCCTTTTGGAGACCTGCCAAGGAGAAATGGAGAGTAGACTTGTCAAGCATTGGTGAGAGCCAAGTTAAAGAGAATGGCAGCTCATGGGGAGCCAGGTGTTTATGATTATATGTTGTTCTCAAATCCTTTGGGGCAGAGGGGCAGCAATGGGGAAAGTAGACGGTGGCAGAGCTGGGTTTGAAGATTGTCACAAATATGAAATGACACCAATTGGTGAAAAACTTGAGATGATGGAAATGTCAGCCCTAAAACAGTCACTGGGACCACGTGCCGGATATGCACTAGGCTCCCTGTGGCCTCAATGGCCTTCCTAAAGAAGAGTTATGGTGCACCATGCATTTAACATCTGAGACGGCAGAAAGATTTTCCTTTGGAGTCTCCATTCTGCAATACCTTTCCTCTGAAACTTTTTTTCCCTGCAAAGAAGCATCAAGGACTCCCACTTTCTACCATTTCCTGTTTAATTGGATCCATGTCAATAATTTACACATTTATATGACTGAATTCAAAGTACATGGATCATCTGATTTCAACCATTTACAGATCACACATAGGAAGGCAATTTAGAGTCAGGACTGGCTTACTGTGGCTTCACAAGCTAAAAAAATGGGGGAGTTTACAAGAATAAATCTGCTGACTTCATGGTCATGGTTGAGAACATATCACATCTAAGCACCAACCCTCCTGTCCAGTTGGTAAATTCTCTACCGATGGCTCCTTTCCAGGAAAAACACATCCTCTGTTCTTTATCTCAAGATCCCAGTGCCAGGAAGATGTCCCTTAGCCACTGTCCCAATGCTGGATGGCACCTCAGAGTGATTTCTGAGACAGAAAAGCATGACCAGAAAGCTTTTCAGAAGTGTGGACTAAAGTCAAGTGGGTCCTTCCCCAGTGGTCTGTACTACATAAGACCCCTGAATTTTCATATGATCCTTAGTCAGGGGAAATGGGGACTGCTTATAAAATCAAGATTAAATTTCCTCCCAGGCTGATAAAGATGCTCAGTGTGGATTAACATAATTTTAGTAAATAAGAGAACATGATCCTTACAATTCCTACATCTAAGAATTGTATTTAAATCAGTGTCCTCTATTGATTTGTGTGTGTGTGTGTTGGAGTCTCACTCTGTCACCCAAGCTGGAGTGCAGTAGCATGCTTGTAGCCAATCCAGCATTGACCTGTTAGGCTCTGGCGATCCTTCTGCCTCAACCTAACAAGTAGCCGGAACTACAAGCATGTGCTGCCACACCTGGTTAATTTTTTAATTTATTGTAGAGACAAGGTCTCCCCATGTTGCCCAGACTGGTCTCGAACCCACAGGCTCAGGTAATCCTCTTGCCTCAGCTCCCCAAAGTTGCTGGAATTACAGGCTTGAGCCACTGTGCCCAGTCTGTAGATTAATTAACATATTTTTCAAGCTATCTCCTAGTAAAGCAAATTTTTGACCTGTGTAAATGCTATGAAAGTTCATTACTGCCTATCACCCTGAATCATTTATTAATATTAAATATATATATATCTCTCTAAGGTTTATAGATACTCCTTGAAGCACAACATTACCAAATCTTTCACACTAACACCATCCTCCTTTCTTTTAGATAATGTTTTTATTTCTGATTTGAATAAATAAGCACAATTTTTCTTAGTGACTCTGAGTTAGTCAATAAAATTGACAAGAGGATTTATCTAATTCCTACTTTTTTGGCACAGGATGCTAAAAGTTTACTGATTTGAAAAAATATATACATGTGAACTTTGCCAAAAATCTTGCCATCATAAAATACCATTGAAGACATTATTAGGACATAATGGAATTATCATAAAAATATATTGCTTGAAATGTACTGGGTATGCAGTAAACATATTTTGGATTAATGAGAATCTCTAGGATTTTAAATATTGAAAACTTAGATAATAAGAAAAATCCTTCTCTTTAGTCCCAACACAAACACATACCGAACTGAAACTGTTCCTGGCAGATAAAGCCTGGAAAATACTTTTTATGTTAAGTTATATTATGCTGAATATGTTTTAGTGGGAATACTGACCTGAATACCTGCCACACTGCAAAAGAGAACTGCAATAAAATACACTACACATTATGATATACAAATTATTCTTATTCTTTGAAAATATAGATTTTAATGATGGAATAATGTTCCATCCTATAATTTTGTCAAGAAATGTAACCATCTAATTTGGATTAAATTGTTTGCAATCTTTATGATTATAAATAACGCTACAATAAACATCCTTGTACAAAAAATCTTTATTTATACCTCTGATTATTCCCTCAAGATAGAATTCTGAAAAATAGAGTTATGGTCAAATGGCAATGTACATTTGAATTTCTAAATTCAACTAAATGAGAGATATTTTTAAGAAATGGTTTTAAGACATTCCATTATCATGCCCAAGCATTCATTTTCTAGCCATAAAATATTTGCAGATTGTTTTATTTCCAATGATAATGTGTATATCCCAACCTTAGATTATCTCTTAAATTTAATACCTAATGTAAAATATTCCTTTAAACATTTCTTCTTTCCCAGCTATAAAAAATAGCATTTCAGCTTCAATTTTCATGTCTACCATATGTAATATCTCATACTTTGCTCTTCTTGCAATTTCAGTGATATTGTTGAATTAATACATTTTTACCAGCTACACTCATGCTTTGATCTTCCAATGAATGCATAATTTTATTTGGTGTTCAAATGCACACATAGGGAAATGGAGAAAAAGGAAATAAACAAAAAACACTTCTGACTTCGTGGATTAAAAGGACCCTAAACCTCCATAGAACCCCAGGTGAGACAGAGACAGCCAGAAAAGCTTTTCAAGTAAATATCTGGGGAGTATGCCAAGAACTTTTTATAGTAAGTTTTTTAGAAAGAGCCCAAGTTTCCAGTGAGAACCCTGGAGATGTAATTGTGAATAAGCAGTTACATCCTAGAGGAATTTTAAGATGTCATGGGAAAGTTGTATTCAGAAGAACACCAGAAATCATTAAAGAGTTTGAGAAAAAAAGTCCTTTAAAACACTGGATTGAGTACAGAATTAATTCGGTGATAGTTACATCTCTTCCTTCTCATTTGTATAATCTTTTAATGTATTATAAAAATAATGTCTGCTCACAGTTGATATTGAAAAATACAGAGAAGAAAACAAGAGAAATAAAAATAATTCCTTATTCTATAAACAACTATTATTAATATTGTGGCTTTTTCCTTTATATCTAGGTGCATATTACTAACCATTTCGGAGTTCTTACTGAGCTGTCGTGCTGTCTTCGTGTAACACACCTCAAGTGTTTTCCCATATTCTTATTCTTTGAAAATATGAATTTTAGTGGTAGAATAAAGTTCCATCCTATAATTTTATCAATAAATGTAACCATCTAATTTGAGACAGATTGTTTGCAATTTTTCATTATTATAAATAATGCTACAATAAGCATCCTTGTACAAAAATCTTTATTTACACTTCTGATTATTCCCTCAAGATAAATTTCTGAGAAGTAGAGTCAAATGGCAGGAACTAGCTTCAGGCTTGTAAATTATGCTAATTATCCATGGGACAGGTATTGGAAAGGAGTTACCAATTCTACCAACAGCTCTGTTAAAACTTCTCATCCACATTCTTGCCTTAAAAGATACAACAATTGCAACATTATGTCAGTTCAGTGGATGAAAATAGTATCTTGTGGTTGATTTAATGTCAGTCTTCGCCAATTGTCTGTTGTGTCTTCTGCTCATTTTTCTTTTGGGGTGTTTGTGTTTCTGTTATGGAGTTTTAAGAGCAATTCACTCTTTTATGCCCGACAGGTCATAATCAAGCTGCCATCCTTAGCTTTTCCTTTTTATTTGTTCAGTTTCTAGTGTATATAATTTTAAGATGCCTTATAGTCAAATTACATACACATAGTATTAAATTTTATAGTGTTTCTCACTTTCATTTTTGTATATTAAAAGAACATTAGCTTACTGTTTGATTATATTATTCACATTCGCTGTGGCGTGCCCATATCTTTAGTGCAGTGCCTGGCACATCATAAGAAATCATTAAATGTTTACTGAATGAAAGAACAAAAGAACAAACAAATGATCACCACCACAAGATGCCTTCCTGCCCTGCATATCCTGAGCCATCTCTGAATGGACATACCGATATGGCAGAGGTGAGAGGTGGGAGAGGAGATGGTAGGGTGACACATTTTGGAAGAGCACTTTGTTTGTCACACACACACACACACACAAATAGCACCCATGCAGGTGAAGGATAGGGCCATGAGGGGTTGCTATACACCCTGGTCTAAGAGAATGGACAGCGAGAGAAACAGGAAATATCTTCAACCATGTTTCAGCTGCAAACGTTTTTTTTTAATATAGTCGTGACCTGTGTTTTATGAGGCAGAGACAACATTCAGTCTCATGCTTCAGGATGGTGCACTGACATCATTTTCTGCGTATAAGCCCTAAGTCCAGTATGTTTGATCCTTATTATAATGTACAATTCACAGCAGATGCGTGTGTACGATTCAGAAACAAAAGCCACCAGTAGTAACACTGGTGCAATGTCTGTGTGACTACAGGTATGAAGGAGGCAGGAAATCTATTATAATTAACGCAGTAAGAGGAATGGTAATTAAATTAGGTTAAGAAGAAGCACATTTATTTGAATGAAGATACATGTCAATTTGTGGTAATTTGAAAAGGGCCAGCTGGAAGTTGCAATGGCATCAACTATAAGGGAAGTGTTTGCTAAGAAAATTAAACACAATTACAGAGAGAATTCTTAAGAGACAGATAATGAGATAATTATTTTGTACTCTCCAATGACTTAAAAAATGTATTTTTCCACTTAAGGTACTGACATGCTAATTTTTAAAACTATGATCTATTTTTGAAGGCAGCAGAAAAGACTTCTGATAAGTAACATTCTTCTAAACCTAAGTTATTTGGTATTTGGAGTTTTTGCTTTAACATTTTTAAAATAATATAATTGAATAAGTAACTTATAATAGAATATTTAAAAGGTAGGAAAAAAGTATATGGTGCAAATATACTCTGTCTTTTTTCTTTTCATTTCATAGACCCAATTAGGCATCCCTTTACATCAAGCAAACACTTGTTTATTCATAGATAGTCTATGCATAAGCAACCATATTATTCATTGCCTTTGATTTTAACATAAATGATAGTATATTATTCATATTAATCTTCTACTTGCTTTTTGCACTTTATTTTGAAGACCAACCCTATCAGTATATAGAGAACTGCTACCTCTCTCTTCTTTTTTTTTTTTTTTTTTTGAGTTGGAGTCTCACTCTGTCACCCAGACTGGAGTGCAGTGGCCACTCCCGGCCACCGCAGTCTCGCCTGCTGGGCTCCGGCGATCCTTCTGCCTCAGCCTTCCGAGTAGCTGGAATTACAGGCACGTGCTACCACGACCGGCTAGTTTTTTGATTTATTGTAGAGATGAGGTCTCACCAAGTTGCCCAGGCGGGTCTCAAACCCGCGGGCTCAGGCAATTCACTCACCTCAGCCTCCCAAAAGCACGGGATTACAGGCTGAGCCACCGAGCCCGGTTTACCTCTCTCTTCTTAATGTCTAGGTAATATTGCATTATATAGAATGCTATAATTTATTTTACCAGTCCCCTGTTAATGGATGTTGGATTCTCTAGAAGCAGAGCCTGAAAGGAAGATTCTTGTGCAAATGATTTATTGAAAAGTGAAGTGCTTTCATGAGAATCTTGTACAGAAAGCAGAAAGAAAAGAGAGGCTGGGGAGGAAGCTAAGCAAAGATGTAGTTTGAGTCAAGTTTAACCTTAGCCTGATCCCATGGGGAACTCTAGAGCACGTATGGCACCACGTATACATCAGACATTGGCTTGGGGTCAGCTGGCAGTAACCTCCCAGTCATTTCCAGGTGAGGAGGGTCCTTGTCACTTGAGGACAATTCTCTGGAGAAGAGTAAGCTATAAGCCATTAGTAACACTCACAGTGGCTAGGGATAGATTCCCTGGCCCAGGAAGGAGGATGTAGGTAGAGCACCACACTGGACATTACGTCGTTTCCAATTTTGCAATGCAAGCATTGCTATTATCCTTGTAGACATGTGCCTTTGTGTATATGCTCCAGGACTGCTGAAGTGATCAATGACTAGAAGGAAAATAACTGGGACAAAAGCTATAAATATTTAAAATTCTAGTAGATATTACCAAATTGTTCTCCAATATACCCTCCTACCCAAAACATATTAGAATTTCTGTCTTGTCTCACCCTTGCTGGAAACATACGTTACCACATTTTAAAATTTTTGCCAATCTGATAGACAGAAAATGGCATCTTGTTGCAACATTCATTCACATTTTTATTCTATGGGAAGCTTTAAATATTTTTAATATGTTTCAAATCTATTTTTTAATTTCCTTTAGTGTGAAATGCCTGTTTCTCCCTTTGCCCATTTTTAAAATTTGGCTGTTGGTTTTTTTCCTTGCTGAATCATGATTGCTATTTATATCAATGTCATTAACCCTTCTTTGTCAAAAATATACATAGTTTTTCCAAAGTGGCTTTTAATTTTGATTATGGCATTTTATAAGAAAATTAAAACACTTGAATACTCAAGTGTGTTATTCTTTTTAATGGCATCTCAATTTTGTGTCATGTTTCCAAAGGCTCCAAGACTATAAAAAATTCTTCATTGATTTTTTCCTTGGTATTTATGATTTTATTTTGTACATTTAAATCTATGAGCCACCTGGAGTTTACTGTGGTATAAAGGGATACAACTTTTTTACAATACTTTTTCCAGATAGCATCTTACTTGTCCTAATACCATGCATTAATTACTTCATCATTTCTGCACTAACATGAAATAGTACCTCTATGATAGAGTTCCTATACATATTGGGGTGTATTTCGAGATGACCTTTTCTTTCTCATTGGTCTGTTCATTGCCTAAGTTTGCCTCAGTACTATACAGCTTTAATTGTAGTAGTTATGAATTTTAATATGTGGAAGACTAGTCACTGACTGTTGGTCTTCTTTTTTTAGAATCTTTCTATCTACTCTGGCAGATTTATGTTTCCTTTTACAACTTTAGGCATTCTCTTAAATTTATTGATTTATTTAAGAAGAATAGATACTTGATAGTATTGAGTATTCCTTTCCAAGAGTAGGCATTTATTCAGTTTAATTTTTTCCCCTCTTAATAGTGTTTTAATAGATCTTAAACATTTTTTAAGTTTATACCGTTATTTTGTTTTTTATGTTGCTGTTGTAAAGGGAATCATTTTCCATTATACTTTATAGCTAGTTGGTGTCTACATTTCTCCCTTTAATTCTATAAATAATTTTCTATAGATGAAGTAGATTGGCACTTTCTTGAAATCTTAATTTAAGAAGCAAGTGTGTATAACACATAAAAATAATTTAAAAGTAATATAGGAAGCAATTGTGTATGTCACATAAAAATTATCTTTATTGAAGGCTGATATTTTTTAGGTAAACATGTACCTGACAGAAATTTTCACATTTTTTATCTTAACCAGGAGGAAACATTTTAAAGTATTTATCTGAGCCCTATGGTCTAGCTATACCTAACTTCTAGTGTGCAAATTCTCTTGGTGTTTTGAAAAAGTTCATGAATTTATTCACTTGCTTATTTAATCACTCAGGAAGTGGGAGTCCTGGAGTGAATAAGTCAAGTCCGGCTTTCCTGGAGTATACATTCCAGTTGTAGCGTGGGGATAGGAGAGAATGAAGGAATAGAAAACAAGTCAAGTAAAAAAATAAATCTATAATATAATATCATATGGCGGTAAGTGTCACGGAACGAGAGAGAGAGAGAGAGAGAGAGAGAGAGAGAGAGAGAGAGAGAGAGAGAGAGAGGAATGCTATAAGATGGATCAGAAGCCGGGCTCGGTGGCTCAGCCTGTTATCCCACGCCTTTGAGAGGCTGAGGTGAGTGAATTGCCTGAGCTCCCGGGTTCGAGACCCGCCTGGGCAGCGAGACCTCATCTCTACAATAAATCAAAAAATCAGCCGGCGTGATAGCGCATGCCTGTAATTCGAGCTACTGGGAAGGCTAAGGCGGAAGAATCGCCGGAGCCCAGCAGGTCGAGGCTGCGGTGGCCGGGAGCGGCCACTGCACTCCAGTCTGGGCGACAGAGTGAGACTCCAACTCAAAAAAAAAAAAAAAGATGGATCAGAGATGCAGGTGGAATCAGCTCACAAAGGTGTTTAGAGGTTATATATAGTGCACAATGTTGATTACTTACCCAATACCCACCCCCACTCTCCATTTTGAAAGAACTTCAGATGTCTATACTAGCTCCAACTCCAGGGGGTGTCCTGACTAATCTCAGCCAATCAGCCCATGCATTCCCTGATGACAGTTATTGTTCCCAGGATGTTTACATGTCTCACGTTGGAGTGACAAGTTTCTCTCTCCTGCTGGATGAGAACATATGTAGACAAATGGTGGGAAACCATGTCCTAGTAGGGAAAGGGAAGCAGCCTTAAACTAAAGCCAACACTAAGAAAGGCAGAGTCCAGAGACAAAGGCACTTGGATCTTTGAAGATACAATGGGCTGTAGTTTGGTACCAAAACTGGAGCCTAACTCACCTGAACCCAGTTCAAGGTTGTGGTGAGAAATTATCATGTCACTGCACTCCAACATGGGCCTCAGAGTGAGACCCCGACTCAAAAACAAAAGCAAAATCAAGCAAAAACTTAGAGATTTTTTTAACTCAAAAATGGCACTTTAAGAATGAGAGAAATACCAGCCAAGTAGAATTGAGATAAGGAAAACCAAGAAAGCTTAGTGTGATGATAAAAAGATTAAGGTTTAAAAATTTTAAATTGACTTTTTCTTCTATCCAAGAAGAAGTGACAGAGGCAAGATTTGCCCTTCTACCTTGAACAACTAGAAACCAGACAATAAATATGAAACAAGTGTGTTCAGACATTGGACAACAGGTAGTGTAGAACTGTGTACTCTCAGAGAAGAATAACAATAAAGGAAGGTCTACCATAAACTGGAAGCAGAACCCAAACAGAACCTGCAAGTCTCACTGAGCTGAGAATTCTGGGATACTAAGAAGCTAGAATTTGCTGGGTGGAGTAGCATAGTGATGGGAGGTGCACAGAGAATCAGCACCAAAGATGTACTGAGGGGTCACTTTGACTCTTGACTGAGTACTGATCTAATATTCCTGAGAGAAAGTTACCTGAGGAAAGGAAAAGAATTCCAAAAACAAATAAGCAGAATAATTCCTGGATATTACATAGGACTATTGAATAGTTTATGTTCCCACCAAACAGAGTTAAAAAGCCTCGTAATATATGAACCTTTAGGTAGAACACTCAGAAAGGCATTGCCTGACTAGTGGGACCAAATTAGCCTTAGACAAAATACTACTCTGAATATACTCTTTAAGTCTTAAAATCAAGCCTCAAAATAAGGTTTGGAAAGAAACATCAATGGATTAATTTAACTGTCAACATTGTTTAAAGAAACACAACAAAGTCTAGAAACCAACAACAAAAAATTTGTAATGTCTGGCATCCAATAAAAAATTACTAAGTATACAGAGGCACAGAAATTTATAATTCATAACCAGGAGAAAAATCAACCAGTAAAAACTGGTATAGAAATGTCAGTGGTTCCATCCAACTGAAGGCAATCTATAGATTCAACACAATACACATCAAATTACCAACATCATTCTTCTCAGAAGTGGAAACAACAATACAGAAATTCATATGAAAACAAAAAAGAGCACTAATAGCCAAAACAATCTTCAGCAAAAGGAACAAAGAGGGCGATAGCTCAGTTCCAGACTTTTAACTTTACTGTAAGTCTACAATAATCGAAACAGTCTGGTACTGATACAAGAATAGGCATACAGACCAATGGAACAGGACAGAGATTCTGGAAGCAAAAACTTGATCTCCCAACCAACTCATCTTTGACAAAGACATCAACAACAACCAATGGGAAAGGAGACCATATTTAGCAAATAGTGCTGGGAAAACTGGTTGACCACATACAGAAGAATGAAACAGGACAATTACCTATTACCATATACAAAAATCAACTCTAAATGGATCAAAGATCTAAATGTAAAACCACAAACTATGAGAACCTTAGAAGAAAATGCAGAAGACACCCTTATGCTCACTGGAGTAGGTATTGATCAAATCCCCAAAAGCATATGCCATAAAAGCTAAGATAGACAAGTGGGACTTCATCAAACTGAAAAACTTTTGCACAGCTAAAAAAATCATCAAGAGAGTAGGGAGACAACCCACAGAATGGGAAAAAAATATTTGCTAAGTGTGTATCTGACAAAAGCCTAACATCCAGGATCTGCAAGGAACTCAAGCCAGCCAAAGTTGGGGGGAAGCCCTATTTAAAAAACGGGCAGAGGAAATGAATAGACACTTCTCAAAAGAAGACAACTGAGCCGCCAACAGATAATGAAAAAATGCTCAGCCTCACTAATCATTGGAGCACAGCAAATCAAAACCACACCGAGATACCACCTTATTCCAGTATGGATGGCCATCATTAATACATAAAAAAATAATGGATCCTGGTGCAGTGCAGAAAAAAAGGGATGCTTCTACACTCGTGGTGGGAGTGCAAACTAGTCCAATCTCTATGGAAAATAGTGTGGCGATATCTAAAGGAATTAGACATTGACCTTCCATAAGATCTAGCAATCCCCCTCCTGGGAATATACCCAAAGGAACATAAATCATTCTACAAAAGAGACACCTGTACACTCATGTTTATTGCCACACTATTCACAATAGCAAAAACATGGAACCAGCCCTACTGCCCATGGATAAAGAAAATGCAGTACATATACATGATGAAACACTAGGCAGTCACAATGAAAGACAAAATCACGGACTTCTTAGCAAATTGGGTGGAATTGAGATAATCATTGCTAGTAATCTATCACAGAAACAAAGAACCAAATACCACATGTTCTCACTCATAAGCGGGACCTGAATATTAATCACAACAATAGCACAAGGGAGAGATTGGCAATCCCTGGACACTGCCAGGAAAGAGAGGAAGTGGTGAGAGGGAGGGCACATAACAATACATAGGGTACCTGATTCTAAACCAGGGGAAGTGAGGACCATTTGAAGACCCAAATATCACCTGCACATACATATTTCATATTTCCAAGAAGGCAGAGGAAAACCTGACTACGATGAGTAGAGAAATGGGTAATTTTAAAAAGAGTTAAATGAAATTTCTAGAGATGAAAAATACAATGTTTAAAGTGAAAAATTCACTGGACAGGTTGAAGAACAAATTAGATACTCTAGGAAAAAAAGAATAGTGAACTTGAACATATAGCAATAAAAACTATCCAAGAGAAAGCACAGAAAGGAAAAGTCTGGGGAAAAAATGGAGATGTGTCTTAGTTACATGTGATATAACACACATGTAATTAGAATCCCCAAAACAGAGAAGGAGTATGGGAAGAAAATTTATTCAAGAAATAAACACCATTTTTTTCAAATTTGATAAAACTATAAGCCTACAGAGTTAAAAACTCAATAAAACCCAAGCAGAAAAAACATAGAGAAAACCAAGCCAACATGCATCATAATTAAATTGCTAAAAACCAATAATGAAGAGAAAATCTTAAAAGCAGCCATAGAAGAAGACACACTACATATAGAGTATCAAAGATATGATTGACATTTCTTCAGAAACTATGGAGGAAGAAGACAGTGAAATGCAATATTTAAAATGCTGAAAGAAAAAAGTAAACATAGAATTACTTAATGTCGAAAATAGTTTTCAAAAATTAAAGTAAAATAAATACTTTTCAGACAAAAGCTAAGACCTGCATTACAAGAAATGCTGAAGGAAGTTCCTCAGGTAGAAATAAAACTTATAAAGGAATGAAGAATGACAGAAATTTAAATATGTGACTAGACATAAAATATATTTTTCTCATTTTAATGAAAAAGACTACTTTCTTAAAATGAAAAAGGCTACTAAGAAAAAATTAATAACAATGTATTGCAGGGTTAACATCATATTTAGAAATAAAACAATTGACAGGTTTACATGAAATATTTACAAGATACTACAGTCTAGTCCATAAAACATGTGTCAGTAAATTAAAAGACTGAAATTTTGCCACAATGGAATTAAGCTAGAAGTCAATATTAGAAGAATATCTAAAAAAATCCCAAAAGTTTGAACATACTTCTAAATAACATATAAGTCATAAAAGTAATCACAAAAGAAATTAGAAAATGTTAAAAATTGAATGAAAATGAAAATACAGCATATCAAAATTATAAGAGGCAGCTAAAGCTATGATTACAGGAATGATAGCACAGAATACCAATATTGGAGAAGTCAAGTTTAAAATCAATTATTTAAGCCTCTGTCTTACAGGACTAGAAAAAGAAAGCAAATTAATCCTAATGTAAGCAGAAGAAAGGAGGTAATAAAGATAAGATCAGAAATCATTGAAATAAAAAAAAACAAGAAAAATAATAAAGCAAAACAATGAAGGTTCTTTGAAAAGGTAAAATTGATATAATACTAGGTAGACTTATCAGGAAAAAGAGTAGACACAAAGTACTAATATCAGCAATAAAAGAAGGAAGATTTCTCAGAGATTTTACAAGCAAAATAATAAGAGAATAGTAAGAAAACTGTATAACAATAAATTTTGCACAGATCAAATGGGTAAATTATTTGAAAAATATAAACTATAAGAACTCACTTAAGAAAATAAGCACATAACCTGTATAGGCCTATATCTATTAAGTAATTTGAGTTCAGAGCTGAAAAACTTCTCACAAAGAAATACCACACCCATATGGTTTTCTCTAGGTAAATTCTACTAAGCATTTAAGGGAGTATAATGACAATTCTATGCAAATCATCCAGAAAATAGAAAAAGAGGAAATATCTTCAAGTTCATTTTATGAGGTCAACATTATCTTGTTAGTAAAACTATGTTAAGACAAAGATAAGACAAAAGAAGGAAGGGAGGGAGGGAGAGGGGGAGGAAAAAAGGGAAGGAGAAAGGAAGGAAAAAAGGAAGGAAGGGAGGGGAGAGGGACAGAGCGAGAGGAATAGGGACAGGAAAGAAGCACAGATCAATATTCTTTGCACTCATAGAGGAAAACGTCTTTAAATTTTTTTAAAATCAAATCAACCAATATAGAAAAAAATTAAGGCATCATGACCAAGTAAGGTTTGTCCCCAAAAGGCAAGGTGGTTTTTTTTTTTTTAACATTTTCAAATTAACTTATTAATGCAATTCACCTTATTAGCATACCTTAAAAGGAAAACCTCATAATATCCCAAAAGGTAGAGAAAAATCATTTGACAAAATTCAGTGCCTATTTACTAAAATAACTCTCAGTAAACCAAAAGTTGAAGGGAATGACAAGTTAATAAAGGGCATCTATGAAAAACCTATAGCTATATCATACCTAAAGGGAAAAACTGAATGCTTTCTCCTAGAAACAAGCATAAGGAAAATATGTATGCTCTCACTACTGCCATTCATTAATTTAGTGGGGGGTTAATAATAATGCAAAGTAAAAGACAATTGAATTCTTATACACTAACAAACAGGCAGAGAACCAAATAAAAGGTACTATCCCATTCACAATAGCCACACAAAAATGAAATACTAGGCATCTTCCTAACTAGGGAAGTGAAAGACCTTTACAATGAAAATTACAAAACACTGCTCAAAGAAAACCAAGAAGGCACAAACAAATGGAAAATATTCCATGCTCATGGATAGGAAGAATCAACATTGTTAAGATGTTCATCCTACCAAGGGCAATTTACAGATTCAACATAACACCCATTAAATTACCAACATCATTCTTCTCAGACCTGGAAATGACAATACAGTAATTCATATGGAAGTATAAACTACCATGAGCAGTCAAAACAATCCTCAGCAAAAGAAACAAAGTGGGAGGTATCACACTTCCAGACTTCAAACTTTACTTTAAGGCTACAATAATCAAAACAGCTTGGCATTGGTACGAGAATAGGCATATGGACCAATGGAATGAGATGGGGATTCTAGAAGTAAAACCTTAATTTCTCAACCAACTCATCTTTGACAAACCTCCACCAACAACCACTGGGAAGAGGAGAACCTATTTAGTAATTGGTGCTGGGAAAACTGACATCCACATGCAGAAGACTGAAACAGAACCCCTACCTATCACCATAAACAAAAATCAACTATAAATGGATCAAAGACCTAAATGTAAAACCTCAGACTATAAGAATATTAGAAAATGCAGAAGACACACCTTATGGAAATAGGAACTGGCAACCAATTCCTGATAAAAACCCCAAATGTCCATGCCATAAGAGATAAGATAGACAAGAGGGACTTCATCAAACTGAAAAGTTTCTGCAAAGCAAAAGAAACCATCAAGAGAACGGGGAGACAGCCCACAGAATGGGAAGAAATATTTGCCAAATGTATATCTGGAAAAGGCCTAACATCCAGAAACTACAAGGAACTCAAACATGCCAAAAAACCCCCAAAACAACCAAAAAAAACCCAGCCCCATTACAAAGTGGGAAAAAGATATGAATAGACACTTCTCAAAAGAAGATATATGAGGCAGCCAACAGATATATAAAAAAATGCTCAGCCTCACTAATCATCAAAGAAATGCAAATTAAAACTGCACTGAGATGTCACCTAACTCCAGGCAGGATAGTCACCATCAATAACTCAAAAAACAACACATGCTGGAGAGGATGCAGGGAAAAGGGAACACTTCTACAATGTTGGTGGGAGTGTAAACTAGTGCAACCTCTGTGGAAAACAGTGTGGTGATTCTAAAAGATCTAAAAATCAACCTTCCATAAGACCCCGCAATCCCCCTACTGGGAATATACCCAGAGGAACTCAAATTACTCTATGAAAAAGATAACTGCATATGCATGCTTATTGCAGCATTATTCACAATAGCAAAAACACAGAACCAACTGTGGTGCCCATCGGAAGAGGACTTGATTTAAAAAATGTACATATACATGATGGAATATTACACAGCCATAAATAATGACAAAATTATGAACTTCACAGCAAATTGGTTGGACTTAGAGTCTATAATATTGAGTAATGTATCATAGAAACAAAGAAGTACCACTTGTTCTCACTCATAAGCGGACCTTGAACAATTATCATAAAACTTTAAGAAAGGGATTGGCAGTAGCGGGAAACTGCCAGGGGAGAAGGGGGCATACCTCATCAACAAAGGTACCTGCATAGTGAACATTTGTATAGCTAACCCTGAATTGTACCTCACATCTTTAAAAAAAATTGGCAAAAGACATGAACAGACACTTCTCAAAAGAAGATATACAGGCGGCCAACAGACACAATGAAAAAGTGCTCAGTCTCACTAATCATCAAAGAATGCAAATCAATACCACATTGAGATACCACCTAACCCCAGTAACAATGGCCATCATTAATAAAACAAACAACAACAGATGCTGGTGAAGATGCAGAATACTTCTACACTGTTGGTGGGAATGCAAACTAGTGCAACCTCTTTGGAAAACAGTATGGCAATTTCTAAAAGTACTAGACATTGACCTTCCATATGATCCAGCAAACCTCCTACTGGGAATATACTTGGAGGAACTCAAATCATTTTACAAAAAGATACCTACACATGTATGTTTGTTGCAGCTCTATTCACAATAGCAAAAACATGGAACCAACTGTGCTGCCCATTGAAACTTGACTGGATAAAAAAATGTGGTGTATATATATATATATATACAATGGAATATTATGCAGTCATAAAGAACAAACATATGGACTTCGCAGCAACTTGGATGGATTTAGAATCTATCATACTCAGTGATCTAGCACAGAAACAGAGAACAGTGTACCACACGTTCTCACTTATAAGTGTATCCTGAACATTTACCATAGTACTATAAGAAAGGGATTAGCAATAGTGGGAACTGCTGGGTTGGAGGTGAGTTGGGACACAGCATCAATAAGGGTACCTGTTCTCAAACCAGGCAAAGTGTGAACCAAAGGGAGGTCCAAACTTTAGCTGTATGATGAATACTTGTATACCTAATCCTGAATTGTACCCCACATCTTTAAAAGAAAACGATTTTTTAAAAAACACAAACCAAAAATAATAATAAATCAAAGTTAAAAAGTAAAAAATAGACATAAGTAAAAAAGGATTAAAACTATATTTTTCAGTGATGACATGATTGTTTTGTAGAAAATTATGTAAAATGTAAAAAAAACTTATTAGAACTAATAAATGAGTTTAGCAAGGTCTCAAGATTCAAAGTCAAAATTAAAAACTCAATTGTATATTTATATCGTACCAACTATGTATACCATATATAAATACTTGGAAAGTGAATTTACAATAGCATTTAAAAACTATGAAATGGCAACTTTTGCACAACTTTGTTAATATACTAAAAAGCACTGACTTATACAATTTAACGGGGGAGATTTTGTGACATAAGAATTTTATCCCAATTTTTAAAACTTATGAAATACTTAGACATACATTTTACAAAATTATGCAAAACCTGCACACTGAAAAGATTAAAAAGCATTGTTGAAACAAATTAATGAATACTAAGATAAGTTGAGAGATACATCATCTTTATGAATTGGAAGACTTGGTATTGTTAAGATGTTAATTCTCTCCTGAATATGTTGTTTCTTGAATATTAGTGGGGAGAGCAGAGAGATATCTCATTGCAATACGAGAGGCTACTTCCAACACCTAAGGTTCTTGTGAGAGGGAGTTGGTGGGAGCAACCAAATTTAATCCTCTTGATTTCATATATCCAAAAGACTGAATGAAGACCAAAGAATAGAAATTATGGGGAAAGGAGAGTCAACTGGGACATAAAAGCTTTCTAACAGAAATCTCTACAAAGAATACCAGTGTCTTGATTTGGGATTTTCTTATTCCTAGACTTGTTCAAGTAGATGTAGGAAGACCAATATTTGAAATGCTAGGGAGAAAATTTCTATATTTGGCAGAAAATTAGACAAGTTACTTTCTAAGTAAGGTTACTTCCATCTTCCAGGATCCATGAGGCTACATTGTAAATCAGCATGGTCAAGATATTAAAAGAGGAAAGAAAATCAAAAGATAGGAGGAATTTTTCTGTTTCACTATTCAAACAGATCATGATCCTCACTCATCTCAGTTGTTGTGTTGGCAGATTATAGTTAGTTGCAGAATATATGAAGCACTGTGTGTGTGTGTGTGTGTGTGTGTGTGTGTGTGTGTGTGTGTGTGTACAATTCAAAGTAATGCAACATTTGTACATCTCAGACATCGCAGTGCTTTTGGAAGAGAACTTTTGTATATCTTATATTGTGGTTATATTTTAACTTTCTCTGATTTTATGCCAATAGCAAATTCTTCCACTGCTCCTTCAACTATCCCCACTTCCGTTTCTTTCAAGATTTTCCAGACTCCTTTACAAAGCACTTAAAAGTCATTTTTTCAGCTTTTGTTCTGAAACATACACATCCATTTCTCATACTGAGAAGTGGCCGGTATGCACATGCTGAAGTTAGTAGAAATATCACAGACAGACAGAACTGCTGTCACAGAACATAAAATATATAAACCTGAAATCTTGTTTCATCTCATAATGGTACATTGATCCTAACTTCATAAATGATTCTTATGTGTATTGGTTGCACATGAAGGAAGAGAGTCTTTATAATTTACACACCTGTAAACTATATTTATTGAGCAAATACATATCTAGTTATTCAGAACATGTAATCTATGTTAATTTTATCTTTGAATTCACTTTGAAGGGAGAAAAAACCCTAAACATATATATGAGATCAATTACAATTACATATCTATTACAAATTATTAACCTTAGGTGTTTTTCCTGATTACATAATATTAAGTTACAACAATTAAAGAAAAATAGAAGAGCATTTCAAGGTTATGTAGAGTTTTAAAAGCAACTGGATTCTTTGAGATTAAGAAACATAAATTTGAAGCAAAGATTAGATGGGCCTTTGGAGGAGGGTAAGAAAAAGAGAGAGAGAGAGACACACACACACAGAGAAAGAATTCCCAACCTCCCTCCTTAGCCAACTTCCAGGAAAGAAAAATATTTACTCTTCTAGCCTCATTAATTATCAAGATATATTTACATGGAATGGAACAACAGACACTGGGGCACTCCCAAAGGAGGGAGGGAGGGAGAAGGGTAAGGATTGAAAACTGCCCACCAGGCAGCACGCCCACCCCTGGGTGACAGGCTCAGTAGAAGCCCAAGCCTCACCATCACACAATATTCTTATGTAACAAACCTGCACGTGTACCCTCTGAATCAAAAGAGAAAATTTTTTAAAAGAAAATAAAATTTGAGAAAAGTTATATTTACCTATAGCTGTTTTCTTTCAAGATCTTTTACCAACTATTATAAATTTTTAAAGTACATATTTTTAGGTTGTGAATTACATAAAAAGTATTATCATGAACATAAATCAAGGCAAGATGATGTACCAGTGAGCAGCGGCTGGTATGGGAAACAATCTCATGAGGATGGAAATGGAACAGCCCTGTTGACCCACTGATCCCCTCTGGCAGGGGAAAGGTCATTCCATGGATAAACACAGGAATAAATGTTAGGCCTGCTAGTTTAAGAGAAAAGAAAGCTCTTTCCCATTACTGATGTCTCTCCATATGGAGAAGCTCTATTTCCATGACATTCTTGGCCTGGTTTCACTTCAAATTCAATCTTTCCCTGGGAGTCATTCATAGATTGGTGAACCTGGTGGCAAAATTTTAACATGCATAAGCCTGCCTCTTCCAACTTACTCTGCTCCTCCAGAGACAGGCTCTGTCCCCATAGCTAGGTTCAGTAAGGATTGAAACTGCAAGGATAAGTCCTCCCCATGCTGGAATTTAGCAATTTCAAGTGAGTCTCACCCTGGGCTATGGTCTCTGTCTTAGCCTTTATTAACCATGGGGGTGATACTTTGTTTTCCATCTATTGATTCTTTTGTCTTATTTCCCAATTTGTTCAGAACTGAGGCAAGTAATTGAATGCTATTTATTGTGTCCTCTTAAAGACATATTTCTCCTGTAGTGACTTCAACAAGATTTTGAGAAAGGTATTTTTTTTGTCCATCTTACAGATGAAAAATCAAGGATTGGAAGGATTAAGGAATCCAGAATAAACCACTGAACTCATGTATTACTTCTTATCATTATTAGTCCTCTGATGAGAATGTGACTCTGCACAGCCTGAAGAGGAGACATTATTTCCCCAACTGACTGAGGGTGGGGAGATGTGGAACTATGAGATCTTTCAGAGATGATGATAGCAACTGGAGTCTCAAACTTACATAACTGATTATTACAGAAAAATACATTTGACATCAAAAAAGCCTACAGGGAATGTACCTCTTCTTTTGGAGTTTCAGCCTTTTATTACCTTCTCTGCAGGCCTAATTTCTTGGCAGCCTGATGAGCTGGACCA
The DNA here is from genome assembly GCF_000164805.1 of Carlito syrichta. Taxonomy (NCBI): domain Eukaryota; kingdom Metazoa; phylum Chordata; class Mammalia; order Primates; family Tarsiidae; genus Carlito; species Carlito syrichta. The sequence continues at coordinate 357,967 of NW_007259503.1, forward strand.
TTATGTACTTTTCAGAAGTGAGCGTTTATTTGCCTTTCATTCTGCCCATAATTATTTATTAGCATCTACTTTCCATAAAGCATATCCTAGCTCATACTGCAAGTTTAATCTTGCTGCCCCTCTTCAGAGGGAGGTCAAAATTAAGTCATCTACTTAAACTGGGGTCCAATGTCCTCTTCATAATTCAACTGGAGCTTGAATGTCTATTCTTGGATCTTATTTGCAGCCAAACAGACATCCAACATAGTATTTCCAAATATGGGCCTGAGTAGCTCTTTCAAACCCATTGCAGAACTATTTTGAAGGATTAGGTTACTATCCTAGTCCTTGTTCCAAGTCCTGAACAATAACCTCCTAGGACACTGAGCCTCAATATAGAGCCAGGCTCTGAATGCCAGCCCACAAAGTCTCTGCCACCTAGTTCGGTGCTTCTCAAAGTTTGGTTCACACACCAGTGCTGGTATACGAACTGTTTGCTACTCCTCTGCAACAAGATATAAATGGAAATCAATGTTGGATTTTTGGTACTTTTTTGTTGCACTTCACAGATACTACATTTTTTTTACAAATTGAAGGTTTGTGGCTATCTTGCATTAAGCAAGTCTATCAATGTTTTGTTTTGGTTTTTTTAATTGGAGTCTCACTGTGCCGCCCAGGCTGGAGTGCTGTGGCACACTCACAGCCACCCCAGTGTCGCCCTGCTGGAGGCTCAGGTGATCCTTCCAACTTTCCAAGTAACTGAAACTACAGGCACACGCCACCACGCCCAGCCAATTTTTGATTTATTGTAGAGACAAGGTCTCGCCAAATTTCCAGGCTGGTTTGAACCTGTGGTCTGAGGCAATCCACTTGCCTCAGCCTCCCAAAGTGCTCGGATTATAGGCTGAGCCACCAAGCCCAGTCAATGTCATTTTTCTAATAGCATGTGTTCACTTCATGTCTCTTTGTCACATTTTGGTAATTTTTGCAATATTTCAAACTTTTTCATTTTTATTATATTTTCTAATAATGTGTAATATATACACATTATATATACCTTATACAGTATACATTATACTATAGTGGTCAGTGATCTTTGATATTATCATTGTAATTGTTTTGGGGTTCCACAAACCATTCTTATATAAGACCGCAAACTTAATTAATGGGTTTGTTTTGACTGTTCCACTGACACTGTCTTTCTCCCTCTCTTTAGGCCTCCCCATTTCCTGAGACACAACAATATTGAAGTCATGCCGATTAACAACTCTATAATGGTCTCCAGGTATTCAAGTGGAAGGAAGAGTCACATGTCTTTCACTTTAAATCAAAAGCTAGAGGAGATCCCAAGATAGTCACTGGGGAGTAACCGACCTGCACCGCTACCAGAGCAGAACAAGTAAGACAAACCCAGCTGATGGAAAACTCGGGCAGCTTAAGTAGAATTGAATGGAGGAAGCACCCTACATCCCATAGAGAATTCTTGGAAGGCATAAGAAGCAAGGAGGGTGGTGAGAGACCAGGCAGCTGGCATTGAAGCCAATAGACCCCATCCCCACAAGGTACCAGGCTCACATAGGATCTGCAGTCCTGCCTTGTACACAAGAGGGGATGAGTACTCCTGACACAGTCTATGACAGTTTTCCTCCACTCAGTCATGTGCAGCTCTGTAGTCCCACACAGTAGAAAGCCTAGTTAGGCTTAGCACAGCATAGTGCTACCAGAGCCCATGTAGAGCTGGGAACCCACTCAAGTTCATAAGGCCTACTGCCAGTCAACCCCCAAGAGCATGTTCCTCACCAGCAGTGCTTGGTGGCCAGCTCCCAGGCCAAGAACGCTCGCCTACTGGTTGCACTTACTCTAGGCCCACTGCCAGCACCTGACAGCCAGCCTCCATACCCCCAGACCAGAAATAATTGTCTGCCCACTTCTTGTACTCAAATAGTGCACTGCAACAGAGAATCTGTTACTTTTAAGTTCCGGGCATAGCTTTGACAGGAGAGGAGGAGTCATGAAAGGCACCTGGAGGCCCTGTTTTCTGGTGGGAGAGCTTCTGGGCAGTGGATGACACCAAAACTCCAGCAGTGCTGCTAGTGTCCAGAGGTTGCAATAGGGGGTGAAAAGAAGTGTGGCTGACCTTACTACAGAAAAAAACTCTGAGGCAGTAAGTCACTTCGAGTTCTGAGCACTGCCCAGCAAAATTGGGAGAGTGGAGTAAATGCCCTTCTCTCTCTCCCTGTGTGAACTATACTGAATGACAGAAAAAGCCTTAGGGAAGCTAGACCATAGTTAACTACAAAACAACAAAAATAATAATGAAAAGAGAAGAGTTCATCCTCACAAATGAGGAAGAACCAATGGAAAAACACTGGCAATCCTCAAAGCCTTAAAAAAGCATCACTTCCCAGTCCCCAAACAATGGAATCTATCAGGATGACTTGTTCCTGATGGCAGGCACAGGATTTAGACAATGGATGGTGAAGACAGTTAAGGAAAACTACAAGAAGTTGGAAGCAAAGATCATCCAGGCAATGAAAGTCATGTAGGAAGTAAAAGTTGAGTTGACCAATATAAGAAAGGTCCAATCTGAAATTCTAGAAATGAGGAATTCCTTTCTGGAATTTCAAAGCACAACAGGCCTAGGGAGCAGAATTGACCAGGCAGGAAACAGAATCACAGAGTTTGAAGATAAAAATATTGAACTAATCCAGTCAGGGGAAAAAAAAAAAAAACCAAGGAGAAAGAGCTCAAAAAGAATGAGCAAAGCCTGTGAGAGGTGTGGGATTATATAAAGAAACCAAATCTGTGATTGACTGGCATCCCAAAACAGAAGGGAAAACTGAGAACACCCTGGGAAAAGCCTTCCAGGAGATCATCCAAGAAAATTTCCCATGTCTCATTAGAGAGGTGACCATCTAAGCACAAGGAATTCAGAGAATCTCTGCAAGGTGTTATGTGAGAAGATTATCCCCTAAGACACATAGTAATCTACCTCTACAAGGTAAGCATGAAAGAAAGAATTCTAAAGGAAGCTAGAGAGAAGGGCAAACAGCCTATGGGGGAAGACCCATCAGAACTGCAGCAGATTTCTCAGGAGAAACCCTATAAGCCAGAAGAAACTGGAGTCCCATCTTTAATGTTCTCAACGATTAGTAATTCCAGCCAAGAATTTCCTACCCTAGCAAGACAAGCTTCATCAGTCTTCATCAGATGGAGAATTAAAATCTTTTCCAGACATCCAAGCCCTAAGAGAATACTCCAGTTCTGGACCAGCTCTTCATGGGGTGCTTAAGAAAGTTCTGAGCACAGAAGCAAAGGAATGGTTCTACCTATCACAAAAGTACAGGCAAGCACAGGTAGCAGAGCATATAGATCATCGACAAAAATTTTAAAATTTTTAAAAAAAGAAAAAGAAAGTAAAAGCAACCTGTTAAGAGCATCATTATGATAAGGATAAATCCTCACATATCATTAATTAACTTGAATATGAATGGACTGAATGTGTCACTAAAAAGACATAGAGCTGCAAACTGGATAAAGAAACATGATCCAACATTCTACTGCCTCCAGGAAGCCTATCTCACTCAAGATAAGGGGCTGGCTCAAGGTAAGGAATTGGAAAAAGATCTTCCAGGCAAATGGAAAACAAAAAAGATCACAGGTAGCTATTTTTATATCAGACAAAACAGACTTCAAACCAATAAAATTTAAAAGGACACTACATAATGATAAAAGGCTCAATTCATCGGCAAGAAACATCCATCTTAAATATATATGCACCCAACACAGGAGCACCCAGGTTTTTAAACAATTGCTACATAAACTAAGAGAGGACATAGACACTCAAACAATCATAATTGGAGACTTTAATATCCTGCTATCAATCCTAGACAGATCATCACGGCTAAAAACCAACAAGGAGATCTGGAACCTTAACTCAACACTTGACCAATTGGACCTAATAAACATCTACAGAACACTCCACCCAACAATCACAGAGTATACATTTAATCATCAACACATGGAACATACTCCATGATTGACCACATTCTCAGACACAAATCAAGCCAAATATGAACAAATTTCAAAACATTAAAATAATATCAAGCATCTTCTCAGAAAACAGTGGAATAAAAATAAATATCACCACCACCAAGAACCCCCCCAAAACACACATAGAACCTAAACAACATGCTGGTGAATTACTTTTGGGTCAACACAGAAATCAAGACAGAAATAAAATAATTTCTGGAAACAAATCAAAACAGACACAACATATCAAAACATCTGGGATACCATGAAAACCATGTTGCAAGAGAAGTTCGTTCATACCAGCCATGGCATTACATGCACATAGCTAGAAAATAGAGCAATTGCAAGCAAGCAACCTGACACTTAAAGGAGCTGGAAAGGCAAGAACAATTAAATCCTAGTTTCAGTAGGAAAATTCAGATGACTAAAATAAGGTCACAATTACAGGAAATAGGAGACAAAAATATCACAGAAAGGATCAACAAGACAAAAAGCTGGTTATTTGAAAAGATAAATAAGATTGCCAGACCCCTGGACAGATTGAGTTAAAGAGAGAGAGAGAGAGAAAGCCTGAATAAACACAATTAGAAAGAAAAAGGAGATATCATAACTGACTCAGAAGAAATTCAAAATATTATAAAAGATTACCATGAATATCTGTATACAAATAAACTAGAAAATCTAGAGGAAATCAAGAATTTTCTGGCATCACACAACCTCCCAAAGTTGAAACAGAAGAAATTTAAACCCTAAATAGACCAATAACAATCCAGGAAATCGAAGTCAGTTATAAGAAACTTCCCTGTCCGCCCCCCTCCCCACCCAAAAGAGTCCTGGATCAGATGATTTCTCAGCTGAATTCTACAAGACCTATAAGAGCTGATATCAATCTTATTGAAAGTATTATAAACAATTGAGAAGGAAGGAATTCTCCCTAGCTTATTTTAGGAAGTTAATATCATCCGGATACCAAAATCTAGCAGAGATTCAACAAGAAAAGAGAATCACAGGCCAATTTCCCTGATGAACATAGATGCAAATATTCTCAAAAAGATTCTAGCAAATAATATCCAGCAACATATTTCAAGGATTATCCATCATGACCAGGTGGGCTTCATTCCAGGGAAGCAGTAATGGTTCAACATTCACAAGTCTATAAACATAAGTCAGTACATTAGCAGGTGTAAAACCAAGAATGACATGATTATCTCATTAGATGCAGAAAAAGCATTCAATAAAATCCAACATTCATTCTTGATTAAAAACTCTTGAACACCTAGGCATCAAAGGAACATTCCTCAAAACAATCTGAGCCATCGAAGACAAACCTACAGCCAGCATCATGCTTAATGGGTAGAAGCTTGAAGCATTCCCCCAAAGAACTGGAACAAGACAAAGATGCCCACTCTCACTCCTCCTATTCAACGTAGTACTAGAAGCCCTAGTCAGAGACATTAGTCAGAAGAGGGAAACCAGGAGTATTTAAATAGGAAAAGATGACGTTAAGTTATCCCTCTTTGTGGACAATATGCTTTTATACCTAGAAACCCCTAAAGAGTCTGTCAAAACTTCCTCACACTGTAAAGTTTCGGGATACAAAATCAACGTGCAAAAAACCAGTTGCATTTTTATACACCAACAACAAGCAGGCTGAGAACCAACATAAAGCACAATTCAATTAACAATAGCCACAAAAAAATGAAATATATTTGCATCCACCTAACCAAACAAATGAAAGACCTTTACGGTGAGAACTGCAAAACAATGCTCAAAGAAATCAAGAATGATACAAACAAATGGAGAAACATTCCATGCTCATGGATTGGAAGAATTGATATTGTCAAGATGTCCTTCCTACCCAAGGCAATCTACAGATTCAATACAGTCCCTATCAAATTACCAACATAATTTTTCACAAACCTAGAAAAGACAATACAGAAATTCATATGGAAGCAAAAAAGAGCATGAATAGCTAAAGCAAGCCTCAGCAAAAAGGAACAAAGCTGGAGGCATCACACTTTCAGACTTTAAACTTTATTACAAGACTACAGTTACCAACACAGCATGGTATTGGTACAGAAATAGGCACATAGCCAACGGAACAGGACAGAGAATCTGGAAATAAAAACATAGTCCTTCAACCAACTCATCTTTGACAAAGACATCAATAACAAACATTGGGGAGAGGAAACTATATTTAGCAAATGGTACTGGGAAAACTGGCTAGCTACATGCAGAAGAATGAAACTGGACTTCTACTTATCACCATATGCAAAAATTAACTCGAAATAAATCAAGGACTTAAATGTGAAACCTCCAATTATAAGAATCTTAGAAGAAAATGTAGGGAACACACTCCTGGACATCAGAGTAGGCAATTAATTCATGGCCAAGTTCTCAAAAGCAAATGCAGCAAAAGCTAACATAGACAGGTGGGACCTTATTAAACTGAAAGGTTTTTGCACAGCAAAGGAAACTATCAAGAGAGTAAAGAGACTAACCACAGAACGGGAAAAAATATTTGCAAGCTATGCATCTGATAAAGGTATACAGTCCAAGATCCATAAGGACCTCAAATGAAATGAAAGGAAAAAAACAAACAATCTCATTGAAAAGTAGGCATAGCACATGAACAGACACTTCTCAAAGGATGACATACAAGCAGCCAACAAACATGAAAACATACTCAGCCTCACTAATAATCAATCTACAAAAAAGATACCTACACATGCATGTTTATTGCAGCACTATTCATAACAGCAAAAACATGGAACAAATCATGCTGCCCATGGAAACTGGACTGCATAAAAAAATGTAGTACATATACACAATGGAAGATTACGCAGCCATAAAGAAGAACAAAATTATGAACTTCACAGCAACTTGGATGGATTTAGAGTCTATCATACTCAGTGATCTATCATAGAAACAAAGAACAGAGTACATGTGTTCTCACTCATAGGCGGACCTTGAACAATTATTATAATAGTATAAGAAAGGGTTTGGTAGTAGCAGGAAACTGCCAGTGGAGGGTAGGGGGGTGTGGGATTGGCAGTTGAAGGAAACTGCCAGGGAGGGGGGCACACCGCATCATATGGCTACCTGCGTTATGAACATTTGTATACCTAACTGAATTGTACCCACATCTTTAAAATAATAAATAAATAAATAAAAATAAAAAATTAAAAGTGGATTGGATAAAGAAAATGTAGTACATATACATGATGGAATATTATGCAGCCATAAAGAAGAACAAAATCATGACCTTTGCAGCAACTTGGATGCAGCTGGCGACCATCATACTAAGTGAACTATCACAGAAACAAAGAACTGAATACCACATGCTCTTACTCATAAGTGGGCCCTGATCATCAGTCACACCAGTACAAGGGTGGAATGGGCAGATGCTGGACACAGATGGGGGATAGGGAGAAGGTCCCGTGGCAACACACTGGGTACCTAGCCCACCACGGGGGGAGAGAGGGCCACCTAGAAGCCCAAACTTTACCTGCATGCAAACTACTTATGTAGTAAATCCCCACTTGTACCCCACAACTCTAAAATTAAAAATAAAAATAAGCACTGAAAAGAAAAAGAGAGGAAAACAAGGAACTAAAATTTTTTTTAAAAAGTTCATTTCGGATAGTTTGAAAAGCTCTGCTCTTGGTGACAACCTCCACTTGATTTTCCTGTCCCCTATGTCTCAGATTAGAAACTCCAATGAGATGTGTTGGATCCACCTAACCAAACAAATGAAAGACCTTTACGGTGAGAACTGCAAAACAATGCTCAAAGAAATCAAGAGTGGACCCAAGCCTGTTCTGTAGAATAAACTCTGATGCAGGAGGTGGGAGCACGGGGTGGGGGAGCAGGCCTGGAGTATGGTCCTGGCATTAGCACATCAAAATCATCCTGCAAGTGATCGCTGTGTGCAGTCAGAGCTGAGTTCCACAGCCCTAGATATTGTGGGGTGTGAGTTTCTCTAGGAAGGCTCATCAGTGCTGAAGGCATGTTGGGGCTATGAGAAGCCCTTGGAAGACTGGAAGGAAAAGCCCACATGTCAGAAAGGACTACCTCCCTACACAGAGTTTGCCATGCAAACATGCAGCAGCTTATACTCTGGTCACCCAGCTAGGAAATGCTTATGACACCCGTTTGTGTGAGCAAAAGAGACTGGGGATATTATAATAATATCAGGTCACCTTATTAAGCATTTTGTGTGTTCCAGACCCTATGCTAAACACTTTATATACATTATCTCATTTAACTATCATAACCAATAACTATCTCCATTATACAGTTGAAAAAACTGAGTTACAGAACAGTAATCTAACCTACCCAGTCATCGTGGGAGCAAGAATACAAACATGAGATGGCTCCAACTCTAGCAATCATATGCTTGGCCTCTACCGTATACAGTCCTCAAAGTGACCTAGAGCTGCTGTAACAAATCACCCCAAACTGAGTGGCTTGAAACAACAGAAATACATTCTTTCTCAGTTCTGGAGGCCATATTTCTGAAATCAGGGTGTCAGCAGGGTTGGTTCCTTTTGGAGGTTGTGAAGAAGAATATGTTCCATGCCTTTCTCCTAGCTTCTGGTGGCTGCTGCCAAACCTTCATGTTCCTTGGCTTGTAGCTGAATAACTCCAATCTCTTCCTCCATTTTCACATGGCCTTCTCCTAGGTATCTCAGACGTCCCTTTGCTTTTCTCTAATAAGGACATTGGACATTGGATTTAGAATCCGCCCTAAGTCAGCAATGATCTTGTCTGAAGATCCTTAATTTAATTATATCTGCAAAGATCCTTTTTTCAAGCAAGGTTATGTTCCCAATAAGGCTTTCTGGGAGGGTAGGACATAGATATGTCTTTTCAGGGGGCCACTACTCAACCTACTACTGGAAGGAAATTCAGAAATAAAGGCAAGAAGTCAAAAAAGAAAAAAGGATGCTTCTCCAATGGCATCACCTCTCCACTTGGTGCAAAATACAAAATAGTACTAGTAAGATCAGAAGGCCCAAGAAATCTGACAGAATAAAAAAAAAGTTACCATACAACATAAGGCACTTCAAAAAAAAATTTAGAAGATCAAGTGCCCTAAAAACTGCTCACATGTGGGACAAGTGCAGCAGCCTGGGTGTTATCCCAGGTCTACTGGTATGGAGTCGAATGACCTTAGGCAAGTCTCTCTCTCTCTCTGGGCCTCAAAGTCTTCATTTGTAAAATAAGACAACTGGATTAGAGGACTTTTAAGACCGTCCCCACTCAAAAATTCCATGACTTTACAAATTCAAAGGCCAAACATGCACACAGATGATTCTATGAGAAACATATTTTCAGTAGAAGACGCAACTATTTGATTATCTTGTGAACTGATACAAGGCAATATTTTTTCTAGAGTGAGCAAAGCAAAGTGATCCAGAAACATCAAAAGAACATATATTCTGAGAAGCAGTTCCATTTATACCATTCTCATGGTTAGCACTCTGGTCGTTAGAGTTTAAAAATTATGTTTTGGGCTACATTAAGCGGCCAGCCTGCGTTATCTATAGGGCACTTCTCATTAGAATAAACAGCAGCATGGCATGGATGGCAGCTCCTTAATTGCCTTGACTAATCCAAGAGAATAAAGTCAGATCAAATTACTATGTGTTATTAATCCTCTTATATTTTTGATTTGGGAAAATTACCAGGAACTACTATTATGATGTTTAACCACTGAGTGCAAGAGCAAAGCAGGGCTTCAGATTAGCATTGTTGGGTTGGTAGCAGAAGGCATTTAGATGCTTCTATTCCTGTGAGAAATCCAGAGTCACCTGAATTCTTTGAGTAACACTTCCACTGGGGATGGAGAAAGGAATGTTGATTAAACTTAATCAGAAAACATCAAGATTCATTATGGTCTTTTGAGAGACTCCTATAAAATCATTATCACCTGGTGTATAGTAATTTGCAATGAGACATAGAATTGTTATGTGGTTTGAAGGTGGCAGTGGTATTTTTGAACAAGCTATATAATAATTCTAAAACACTTAGCTCTGCAATTCAAATCTCAATCTAGTTTTCCAGTTTTCTCTGAAAAATCCATCATTTCCAGAAACACACTCCATCCTGTCCCAGTGCCTTTTATCATGCCAATGCCTCAGCCTACCCTTGTTTACCTTGTCTCATAATTAGACATATACATACCTTTCCACCCTACTGGATTGCTGCAGACAGGAGCTGCTCTCTGCAGACAGGAACGGTATCAAATTCCCCATCATGCCCTCAAGCTTAGCAAAATGCCTGTCACTATTGACTACATGTAAACCCTCATTGACATTTGAATTGCATTGTTGAATGGGGATAACATACACCTGCAAACTTAGCGTGAGTATTAAATGAGATTATACCTCTGATATACAGTAAATAATAAATGGAGGCTATTGAACAGAATTCTGTCAAAACTTAGCCAGAGATTTCTTTTTCCTCTCTGATACTGTATTATAAAACTAAGCAGATTACATTGTGAAGATATTCTGACTTAATCCAGGCATTTAATCATATATTAACTCAATTTTTTCATTCAACACCATTTACTGGACTTCTGTGCCATGGGGTCATTAACGTGTCCTCAAAGAGCTCAAAGGCTAGTGAAAAAAAAAAAGACAAGTAGATGGATGATTTACTATGCAAAGGAATGTTTTGTTAGTTTCTTCAACAAATATTTTTTGAAGATGACTATATGCAAAAAGTTGTGCTAACCACTAAGCTGGAACACATTTATTGTTATTGGTTTGAAATATAATTAACATTCAGATAACTGTACGTTGAAAAATAAGGCTTTCCATTTTTCTTATACTTACCTTTATTCCCTGTTTTCATTGCTTAATCTAGGATCCTTAACCTGAGATAGAATCTAGGATAATCTATAAATTTGGATAGGAAAACAATTACCTACCTATTTTCATTAATCTTTAACTGAAATTTAGCATTTTTCTCTATTATGAATGTAGATAATAACCTCCAGCAGGATTAGCAGTACCTGTGGCCTTGTCACTAACACAGTTCACAGGAACTTTCATATTACGTGACACTTGTTGCAGATATATTAAAATAAATATTATGCGTATCACAGCTTTTAAATTAGTTATTTTATCTATTGTTAGGTGTTGTATTTAGTGCATGAATAAACAGTACATGCCCAGCCTGGGAAACATAGCAAGACCTCGTCTCTACAAAAAATAAAATCTACTCAGGAGGCTGGAGGCTGAAGCAGAAGAATCCCCTAAACCTGGGAGGTCAAGTCAGCCATCAGCCATGATTGTGCCATTGCACTCCAGTCTGGGCAACAGAGTAAGACCCCCGACTCAAAAAATAAAAATAAAAAGTGCAAGTTTTGTGATACTATAGATTTGTTTTTCAAAATATTTTAATGACTGTATTTCAATTTAATTGACTTTTTAAATTTGTGCAATCCTATATATTTTATAGGATTCTATTAAGGATTCCATAGTCTTTACCAAACTGCCAAAGAGATCATGGCACAAAAAAGTTTAAGAACTCTTGATCTAAGCCATTAAGTCATCATTCTTAGCACACAGTTGAGATCTTTGTCTGAGGTAATGTCCAAAGACAGCGCTGAGCTCTGGGACTCAGCTACTCATGGATCATTTGCCTGCTGTGAAACAGCCATATGTCAGGAGCAGGTGAGACAATGCATGTCAAAAACGGACCCATTTGCATGTGTTTGGGCCTGTCTCTGTGTGTGCTTGGCTTCATTACTTGGGAATGGAGTTTAAACATAATCTACACCATCTAAATTGAAACCAAACCATATGTGGTACATCCCAGGTGGCAGGAAATTGACGGAGCAGACCCAGGTGTAGCCAGAAGCACCTGAGAATCTTTGTGCACCATAAAGCAAAAATGAGTCATTGATGAAAACAGGTTCATTCACAGTATAAATGTCAATAAAATATAAAATAGCATTAGCACATATAAGTTGAAAAAAGCTGGGTGCAGTAGCTCACGCCTATGATCCCAACATTTTGGGAGGCGGAGGTAAGAGGATTGCCTGAGCCCAGGGGTTTGAGACCAGCCTGGGCAACTTGGCAAGACTTCATCTCTGCAATAAATAAAAAAATTAGCCTGGCATGGTGGCATGCACCTGTGGTTTCAGCTACTTGTAAGGTTGAGGCAGAAGGATCACCTGAGCCCAGCAGGTCGAGACTGTGGTGGCCGTGAGCATGCCACTGCACTCCAGCCTGGGCAACAGAGTGAGACTCTGACAAAAAAAAAATTGAAAAAAATCTTTCATCTTGCATAACTAGAGAGTTAGGATTATAATTCAATTTTTCAAGTGAGCAATTCAGAATGATCAAGGTAATTTACCAAGTCACACAGTCAGTAGATGAAATATCCTGTCAAGCAATTAGAGGAGCATATCTATGTTATGATCCTCCAGTAAATAACAATATTTCTTAGGCGAAGAGTATCTCCTTGCCTAAGACTAATAAAACATTCCAGCAATCAATCAGAGGAGTTTCTTTACCCTTGGAGGGAGGGGGAGATTTTTTCAGTGTGGGTCTAGTTGTGATGGAGAATACGTACCTCTTAGCTCACAGACCTGGGACTAGCCAAAGTCAGATGATCTTGGAGTTTTAAAATTCTATGCCTTGGGTTGCTCTGCACCTCCCAGTGGGGTAAGAAAAAGGTATAGTTAGTCTAGATCATACTCAAGAGGCATTTGAAGCCCAGAAGTTTAATTACTTTGCAAACATCATAAGTCAGAGTTTTTGATAGAAAAACTCAGTGCTGGGAAGACATGGGTTCCCTTCCCCAAAGAGGAGTGATAGTTTACTTCCACGTGGTGAAGGACAACTTCTATATCTATGGAACAGAAAAGAACAGGTCATCTGGCTAGTTAAGGAGTCACATGCAAGTTCTTCTTATGGCTGTAACAGCTGCCTTGAGGATACCTTCCTTCTAATCTGGTGTAGCTCTGAAATAAAAGCATCTTAATTTAAGTTAGTGTTCTCGACAGAAAGTCCTTCACAGTCACAGCCTGGCAATATGCAATCTGGAATACTTGTGAGAAGAACCACCACGTGGAGCTTTGTCACCAAATGGAAAGCTAATGTAGTTCCAAACAGAGACCTTGTCTCCTGCAACCAGAGATGCAGCTTTTGGTGCATGGAGATTTCTAAAATAATCCTCCAAAGGTGAGGTTCTACCAGGGCAGATCTAAGCCCTAAACATGAATCTGCTTTTGCCATATTGCATTTCTCAGAGTTCTCACCTCAAAGAAGTTTGGAAAGCTTTGTGCATTGAATCTTACACTTAGATAAAATATTTCAAAGCAAGTATGTTATTACTCACCAAAAAAAAAAAAGTATTGCTTTCCAGCCACCTAGGACTTGCCATCCATTACCCTTATCAAGTCAAAGCCATTCGCAGTGTAATTAAATTTTGGCTTACCCCTGGCTAGAAAAAAAAAAGCCATATAACAGGATAACAATGATTTCTTCTTCCTAGAACTTTAATTTCCTCTGTCTGTACTTTGTCTCTTCAGGACACTAGCAAAGGCCAATAGATCACCTCTCCTAGATAAGATGTGCCTCAAGAAACAGCATCTATCTGAAAATCTTAATGATTACAAATGAAACCCAATATTGTGATCTGCTCCTATGACCAAGTGATTTGTTTTTCTTTCCCTGAGCATAAAGCATGGAAGACCAATGAAAGTGAACAGAATCTTTTAAGTATTTAGTGCCTATTGAAGGTACTAAGACTTCATTCTACAAAAGGTAATGATGCTTACAGTCACTTTGTTATCTACTTTCAATGAGGGCACTGTAAGGAAATTCCTATAAAACCTGCTTGCTTGTTTATTTGGGGAATGTAGAACAACCATGACAGAAATGTCATCCAAGCATCAATAGTAAGAAAAGCTGTTTTCTCTTTAATTACTAGCTTTTTGTCACTTGTATATTTTGAATCTTGTAACCAGTTGTTTTTTCTTCCTTCCTCTGGTCACAAATAAGCTTACAGCTAAACATATGGCCTACCTCTCACAGCAGAACAGAATGCTGTAACATTAGTTTACTGTGTAATAATCTTGCCGGCTTTAGCCTATATTCCCAAACCTAATTTTCCCTTGGTTTTGATTTTATCACGTTTTTCTTTTTATCCAATTGTATTGCTTATTTTAATAATCTCAAAGCTTTTCATAATGAAATAGTTTTTACTAGGTTGTTCTAATAACATGAATATTGAGCATTGCATGTTAAAGTTAGGGCCCTGAGGCAGAAGAGACTTCTGTTTTATTTATGTATTTATTTTAAAGATGTGGGGTACAATTCAGGTTACATATACAAATGTTGATTATTCAGGGACCCTTGTTGATGAGGTGTGCCCCTCCCTCCCATGGTAGTTTCCCTCAACTGCCAATCCTTTTCTTATAGTATTATGATAATTATTCAAGGTCCGCTTGTGAGAACATATGGTACTCTGTTCTTTGTTTTTGTGATAGATCACTAAGTATGATAGACTCTAAATCCATCCAAGTTGCTGCAAAGTCCATATGTTTGTCCTTTATGGCTGCATAATATTCCATTGTGTATATATATCACATTTTTTTAATCCATTCCAGCTTTGATGGGGAGTATGGTTGGTTTCATGTTTTTGCTATTGTGAATAGAGCTGCAACAAACATGTGTGTGCAGGTATTTTTTTGGTAGAATGACTTGAGTTCCTCCAAACAATCTGAGAATTGCTGAGTCATATGGAAAGTCAATTTCTAGTTCTTTCAGAAATCACCACACTGTCTCCCAAAGAGGTTGCACTAGTTTATATTCCCACCAGCAGTGTAGAAGCATTCCTTTTTCTCCGCATCCACTCCAGCATCTGTTGTAGTTTGTTTTATTAATAATGGCCATTCTTACTGGGGTTAGACAGTATCTCAATGTGGTTTTGATTTGCATTTCTCTGATGATTAGTGAGGTTGCACACTTTTTCATGTGTCTGTTGGTTACCTGTATATCTTCTTTTGAGAAGTGTCTATTCATATCTTTTGCCCACTTCTTAATGGGGCTGTTTTTTTTCCTTTCAGCATGTTTGAGTTCCTTATAGATCCTAGATGTTAGGCCTCTGTCAGATATACAGTTGGCAAATATTTTTTTCCCATTCTGTGGGCTGTTTTTTCACTTTCTTGATGGTTTATTTTGCTTTGCAGAAGTTTGTCAGTTTGATGAGGTCTCACTTATCTATCTTATATCTTATGGGTTTTGATGAGGCACTTGGGGTTTTGATCAGGAATTGGTTGCCAGTTCCAATTTACATAAGGGTGTCTCCTGCATTTTCTAAGATTCTTATAGTTTGAGGTTTTACATTTAGGTCTTTGATCCATTTAGAGTTGATTTTTGTGTATGGTGATAAGTAGGGATCCTGTTTCAATCTTCTACATGTGATCAGCCAGTTTTCTTAGCACCAATTATTGAATAGGTTCTCCTCTCCCCAGTGGTGGAGGCTTTGTCAAAGATGAGTTGGTTGAGAAATTGAGGCTTTGCTTCCAGAATCTTTATCCTGTTCCGTTGGTCTGTATACTAGTTCTTGTGCCAATACCAGGTTGTTTTGATTATTGTAGCCTTATAGTAAAGTTTGATGTCTGGAAGTGTGACACCTCCTGCTTTGTTTCTTTGGCTAAGGACTGTTTTAACTATTTGTGGTCATTTATATTTCTGCATTGTCATTTCCAAGTCTGAGAAGAATGCTGTTGGTAATTTAATGGGTATTGCGTTGAATCTGTAGATTGCCTTTGATAGGATGGACATCTTAACAATGTTGATTCTTCCTATCCATGAGCATGGAATATTTTTCCATTTGTTTGTCAGACCCCTTTTTTAAAATGCAGAACAAAGTGAAACCCATCCTTGCTATGGAAAAGTTCTATAGCTAAGTCAAACTTTAAGTCAAAGCCTCTAAGATCCCAAGCACCAATATAATTTCACTGAAGAACTCAGAGATCCAAAGATCTCTGAATTGGGTCCTGTGAACCACAGAGTAAGTGGTCTCTTTGCAAATAAATGTACCTATTCCCCTCTAGGTCCATCCACTGGAAACTTGCTCATTGTCCTCTCTTCCATATCAATCTCATTGCTCCCTTTCCTTAAAAATATACATGTATTCAAGGTCAGACTACCTACCAGGGAAAACCAACAGAATATTAGCAGAATAGACCTATTGGCAGAAACACTACAAGCACGAAGGGACTAGAGTTCAATTTTCTTTTTTTTTCTTTTTGGAATCATCCAGATCATTAACTGACTTTTTTTTTTTAAAGCAATATTTTTTATTATGATGTTGTGGGTACAGTTAAGGGTTAGGTATACAAATATGCTTCATTTAGGTACCCTTGTTGATAACAGGTGTCTCCCTGTCCCCAGACAGATGTTTACTACCATTAGTCCCACCCCCTTCCCCTCCCCCCATAGTTTCCCCCACCACTGTCAGTCATTTTCTTATGGTAGTGCATTGGATGATCAAGGTCCACTATATGAGTGAGAACATGTGATACTCAGATCTTTGTTTCTG
>NW_007259503.1:374688-379199 GCF_000164805.1 Carlito syrichta
GGTTGGTTCCAGGTTCTTGCTACTGTGAACAATGCTGCAATAAACATTCGTATGCAGGTACCTTTTTTATAGAGTGATTTGAGTTCCTCAGGGTATATTCCCAGTAGGGGGATTGCAGGGTCATATGGGAGGTTGATGTTTAGAGCTTTTAGGAACCACCACACTGCTTTCCACAGAGGTTGCACTAGTTTACACTCCACCAACAGTGTAGAAATGTTCCCTTTTCACCACACCCTCTCCAACAACTGTTATTTTTTGAGTTATTGATAACTGACATTTTGACTGGAGTAAAGCGGCATCTCAGTGTGGTTTTGATTTGCATCTCCCTGATGATTAGTGAGGTTGAGCATTTCTTCATGTGTTTGTTGGCTGCTTGGATGTCTTCCTTTGTGAAGTGTCTGTTCATTTCTTTTGCCCATTTTATAATGGGGTTGTTTGTTTTTTACTTTTCAGCACATTTGAGTTCCTTGTAGATCCAAGATGTTAAGCCTTTGTCAGACCTGGAGTTGGCAAATACTTTTTCCCAGTCTGTAGGCTGTCTCCCTGCTCTCTTGATAGTTTCTTTGGCTTTGCAGAAGCTTGTCAGTTTAATAAGGTCCCATTTGTCTATTTTATCCCTTATGGCCTGTGGCTTTCGAGTTTTGTTCAGGAATTGGATGCCAGTTCCAATTTCCATGAGGGTATGTCCTTCATTTTCTAAGGTTCTTATGGTTTGAGGTTTTACATTTAGGTCTCTGATCCATTTGGAGTTAATTTTTGTGTATGGGGAAAGATAGGGGTCCTGTTTCAATTTTCTGCATGCGGTTAGCCAGTTTTCCCAGCACCGTTTGCTGAATAGGTTCTCCTCTCCCCAGTGGTAGGTGGTGGAGGCTTTGTCAAAGATGAGTTGATTGGGAAATTGAGGTTTTGCTTCTGGAATCTCAATTTTATTCCATTGATCTATATACCTGTTCCTATACCAATACCAAGCTGTTTTGATGATTATAGCTTTATAGTAAAGTTTGAAGTCTGGTAATGTGATACCACCTGCTTTGTTTTTTGTTTTTGTTTTTTTTTCTGAGGATTGTTCTGGCTATTCTTGGTCGTTTGTGTTTCCATATGAATTCCTGTGTTGTTTTTTTCTAGGTCTGAGAAGAATGTTGCTGGTAATTTGATAGGTATTGCATTGAATCTGTAGATTGCCTTAGGTAAGATGGACATCTTCACAATGTTGATTCTTCCAATCCATGAGCATGGGATATTTTTCCACTTGTTCATGTCATCTTTGATTTCTCTGAGCAGTGTTTTGTAGTTTTCATTGTAAAAGTCTTTCATGTCTCTGGTTAGAAAGATGCCAAGGTATTTCTTTTTTTTGTGGCTATTGTGAATGGAATTGTGGTTTTATTAGGGTTTCTGTTTCTTCTTTTGCACACTTATTTTATAACCTGAGACTTTGCCAAAGGCCTTTATCAGTGTAAGGAGGTTTTTGACAGATTCTCTTGGGTTTTCAAGGTACACAATCATGTCATCTGCAAAGAGAGATAATTTGACTTCCACTTTCCCTGCTTGGATACCCCTGGTTGCCTTCTCTTCTCTGATTGCTCTAACCAGGACTTTCAATACTATATTGAACAGGAGGGGTGAGAGTGGGCATCCTTGTCTTGTTCCAGTTTTTAGGGGAAATGGTTCAATTTTTGTCCATTTAAGAGTATGCTGACTGTGGGTTTCTCGTAGATGGTTTTTGCTACTTTGAGATATGTTCCCTGTGTGCCTAGATGTTCAAGTGTTTTTTATCAAAACGGGGTGCTGGATTTTATCAAAAGCTTTTTCTGCATCTAATGATATAATCATGTGGTTTTTGCTTTTACATCTGTTGATGTATTTAATTACATTTATTGTTTTACAAATGTTGAACCAGCCTTGCATCCCAGGGATGAAGCCTACTTGGTCATGATGGATGATTTCTGAGATGTGTTGTTGAATCTGGTTTGCTAGGATCTTGTTGAGAATTTTAGCATCTATGTTCATCAAAGATATTGGCCTGTAGTTCTCTTTCCTTGTTGAATCTTTACCTGGCTTGGGTATCAATGTGATGTTAGCTTCATAAAATAATTTGGGGAGGGTTCCATCTTTCTCAATCACCTGAAATACCTTCAGTAGGATTGGAATCAGCTCCCCCTTAAATATCTTGTAGAATTCTGCTGGAAAGACATCTGGTCCAGGGCTTTTTTTTTTTTTGTAGGTAGTTTTCTTATTACATAGTCAATTTCCTTGATTGTTATTGGTCTATTTAGGGTCTCTATTTCTTCTTGTTTCAATCTAGGCAGGTTGTGTGATGACAGAAAGTCCTCCATTTCCTTGAGGTTTTCAAGTTTGTTTCCATACTGGTGTACATAGTAGTCTCTAATGATCTTTTGTATTTCTTCAGGGTCATATGTGACTTCATCTTTTGTGTTTCTGATTGTGCTTCTTTGGGTTTTTTCTTTCTATTTCTTGGTCAGTCTAGCTAGGGGACCATCGATCTTGTTTATCCTTTTGAAGAACCAGCTTTTTGTTTCATTGATTTTTTTTTTTTGTATTATCTTTTTGTCTTCTATGTCCTGGATTATGGCTTTTATTTTGGGGATCTGGATTCTTCTGCTGAATTTAGGGTTTTTGTGGTCTTGCTTTGCCAGCTTCCTTAGGTGGTTTTTTAGGCTGTTAATTTGTGTTCCTTCCATTTTCTTAATGTGTTTTTATAGGGATATAAATTCCACCCTTACTACAGCTTTTAAGGCATCTCAGAGATTTTGGTAAGATGTTTCTTCATTTTCATTTGTTTCCAGATGTCTTTTGATCTCTGTTTTGATTTCATCATTGACCCAGGAGATGTTTAGCATCATGCTGTTTAGTGTCCATGTCTTTGTGGGTTTTGGGGGACCTTGGTGGTGTTAATGTTTATTTTTATTCCACTGTGGTCCGAGAAGGTGCATGGTAGAATTTTGGTCCTTTTAAATTTGCTTATGCTTGATTTATGGCCAATTATGTGGTCGATCTTAGAATACATTCCATGCAGTGATGAGTAGAATGTTTATTCTGTGGTCTTTGGATGGAGTGTTCTGTAGGTATCAATTATGTCCATTCAGTCAAGAGTCACATTTAGGGTCCGGATCTCATTGCTGATTTTTTGTCCTGATGATTTGTCTAGGGTTGTGAGTGGGGTATTAAAGTCCCCAGTTATGATGGCGTTAGAGTCAATATCTTTCTTTAGTTTTCCTAGGAGTTGCTTTATAAAAGTTGGTGCACCTATGTTAGGTTCATATATGTTTAGGATAGATATTTTTGTTGATGGAGTGAACCTTTTATCATAATGTAGTGGCCCTCTGTATCTTTTTTAATTTTTGATAGCTTAAATGGTATTTTGTCTGAAATTAGGATCACGACTCCTCCTTTCTTTTCTGTTCCATTTGCCTGAAAATTTGTTTCCCATCCTCTTACTTTGAGTCTGTGCGTTTCCTTTCTAGTGAGATGGGTCTCTTGAAGGCAGTATATTGTTGCCTGGTGATATTTTATCCATTTTGCCATTCTATGTCTTTTCAGTGGTGCATTTAGTCCATTCATGTTCAGGCTAATTATTGAAATGTGATAGTTTGTCCCTATCATATAGTTCTTATAGAGTTGTTCTTCCACTTGGTTTATTGTCTTTCTTTTGTTTTGGGGGTTGTTCCTGTGTATTTTATTCTTTTTCCTGTACTCTTGTGAAGAACGTTGTTCTTTTTTTCCCCTTTTCTTCTGTGTTTAGTACTTTCTTAAGTGTTTCAAGTAGAGGTGGTTTGGTGGCAGTGTAAGTTCTTAGGGATTGGATATCTGGGAAAGATTTTAATTCTCCCTCACTGATGAAGCTTAATCTGGCTGGGTAGGTTATTCTTGGTTGAAATTGTTTATCTTTTAGGACTTTGAAGATAGGGCTCCAAGCTCTCCAAGCCTGCAGGGTTTCTGTGGATAAATCTGCTGCTATTCTAATTTGTTTTCCATGGTAGGTAATCTGGCCTTTTTCTCTTGCTGCACTTAGGATTTTTTCTTTTATGCTTACTTTGTTTAGGCAAATTATTATGTGTCTAGGAGTTGGTCTTCTCATTTGTTATCTTGCAGGGGTTCTCTGAATCTCTTGTGTTTGAATTTTTGCATTATTGATTAGATAAGGGAAGTTTTCTTGAATGATCTCATGGAAGGTTTGTTCCAGTGTGGTCTCTGTCTCTCCTTCTGCCTCAGGAAGGACAATTACTCTTAGGTTCGGTCTCTTGAAGTAATCGTTCATCTCTTGAAAGTTTTTTTCTGTCTTTTTGAGCTTGTTTTCTGTGTTTTTGAGAGTTTGGGTTAGTTCTATATTTTGGTCCTCAAGCTCTGAGATTCTTTCTTCTGCTTTGGTAATTCTGCTTTCCATGCTTATCAGTTTGTTATTTATTTCATTCACAGTATTCTTTCTTACTGTTATCTCAGATATCAGCTCCTTTCTAGTTTCTTCTCGAGTCTCCTCAATTCTTTTTAATCTC
>NW_007259503.1:379219-408289 GCF_000164805.1 Carlito syrichta
ATAGAAAGTTAGAAAGAGAGAAGAGTGAGAGGGAAAACAGACATACATACCAACTAACAGGTAAAAAGAGACACAAGGCCGGAGAGAAGTGAAAAAAAGAAAAACACAGAAGGAGAATTTCCAAAAGAATACTGGTAGTTACACAGAGACAGAGTAATAAGATCATGAAATAGATAGTGTAAGTTAGAAAGCAAACAATAGTGAACAAAACGTCCAGTTAGAATGATAAGACCAAAGGTCAAAATAAGAGATCAGACTAGTTCTGTAATCTTTCCTTGAGTTGTGGTCTCCAGCTTCTCCCCTCTGCTTTTGTTGAAGGCAGTTAGCCTGCTGCCTGGGAGGTCTGTAACTCTTAGTTGTCTCAGTCTGTTCAGCGTAGGGGAGGGGCTTTGTCTCCTGTTTAATGACATCACCATGGGAACTGAGGTGGAGGCTCTGATAGGTGTGCTGAGCGATGCAAATCTGCCTGGAGAATGGCGGACGTGGTAGTTCCACTTTCACTTTTAGGAATTTTTGTCTGGGATCAGCTGCACAGCTGGGTGCTGGATCCGGGGTATCACCAGCTGCACAGCTGGGTGCTGAATCTGGGGTATCACCAGCAGGCTGGGGTGGAGGAGAGGGTCCGGCGTCCCCTCCTCTGGAGCTGGAAGCCTCCGATCAGCACCTAACACAAGCTTGGGGTTCTTCTCCCTTACACAAACTTGAAGTCGCACGCTGAGTGCCTCAGCCAGGGTGGGCCCAGAGCTCCATAGCTCCAAAGCTCTAAAGCTCCAAAGGGCAGGTGGTGGCCCTGGGTCCCTCACAGGGCACTTCAGCCAGAAATGGGACCGGTATCTCTGAGGGGCAGGTGCCCAGAGCCTCCCTGGGTGATTGGCAGTTTGTTGCTGGGTGTGACGATGTAGCCAGGGAGGGAGCTGGTACCCGGGACTCCTGAGCAGATGAGAGTCACATATAGTGGAGCATCCACAGCCGGAAGCCGCAATATCTGGCCCTGCATGGACCGAAGGTCCCTAGGCCTCGTACCAGTGTGGCTGGCAGTGGGCAGGGGGCTGTGGGAAGAAAAGTAAGAGTCTTTTTGGGAACTCACGTTTGGAGAGTCTCACGAATCCACCTATGCCGTCACCATCTTGTGGAATCTCTAGAGTCCAATTTTCGAAGTCCTCAAAGATAAACAATTTCAACCAAGAATTTCCTACCAAGCCAAGCGCAACTTCATCAACAATGGAGAATTAAAATCCTTCCAAGATATCCAAGCCCCAAGGGATTACACAACTTGCAGACCAGCTCTACAGGAGATGCTTTAAAAATTATTAAGCACAGAAGAAAAAAAAAAAAGAATAACCAAACACTTCCCAAGAATACAGGAGAACACAGAATCAATAGATAGTGCATTGCAACTATAAACCTGAAAACACACACATACATCAACCCAAGAATTAAAAGAAAACAAAGAAAGAAACAACTGTATAAGAACCTCATGATGGGGACAAACACTCACATTTCAATAATAAGTTTGAAAGTGAATGGACTAAATGCACCACTGAAGAGACACAGAATGGCAAACTGGATTTTTAAAATGACCCAATAGCCGGGCTCGGTGGTTCAGCCTGTAATCCCGTGCCTTTGGGAGGCTGAGGTGAGTAGATTTTCCTGAGCCCGCGGGTTCGAGACCCACCTGGGCAGCGAGACCTCATCTCTACAATAAATCAAAAAATCAGCCGGGCGTGGTAGCACGCACCTGTAATTCCAGCTACTCGGAAGGCTGAGGCGGAAGGATCGCCGGAGCCCAGCAGGTCGAGGCTGCGGTGGCCGGAAGCGGCCACTGCACTCCAGTCTTGGCGACTGAGTGAGACTCCAACTCAAAAAAAAAAAAAAAAAAATGACCCAATAATTTGCTGCATCCAGGAAACTCATCTCACTACAAGGAATGCACACAGACTCAAAGTTAGAGGCTGAAAAATGAATTTCCAGGTGAATGAATCACTAAAGAAGTCAGGAGTCACAATCTTAATATCAGACCAAAAAAAAAACCTTGTCTGATAGGTTTTTTGAGCTATCAAAAATTTAAAAAGATACAGAAGGCCACTACATAATAATGAAAGATTCAATTCATCAATAAGAACTATCCATCCTAAACATATATGCACCCAACACAGGAGCACCAGCATTTATAAAACAACTACTAAGTAAACTAAAAAAAGATAATGACTCTAACACTATCATACTGGGGACTTAAATACCCCACTAATAATCCTAGATAGATCATTGAGGCAAAAAAATCAACAAAGAGATTCAGAACCTTAACTTGACACTTGGCCAAATGGACTTAATAGATACATACAGAACATTCCACCCAACAACCACAGAATATTACATTCTTCTCATCACCACATAGAATGTACTCCAAGATCAATCACATCATCGACCATAAATCAAGCACAACCAAATTTCATAAGATCAAAATACTGCCATGCACCTTCTCAGACCACAGTGGAATAAAAATAAACATCAACACCAACAAAATTCCTCCCAAACCCACAAAGACATTGACACTAAACAGCATGATACTGAACGACTCCTGGGTCAACACAGAAAATCTATCATACTCAGTGATCTATCACAGAAACAAAGAACAGTGTACCATATGTTCTCACTCATAGGTGGACCTTGAACAATTATCATAATACTATGAGAAAGGGATTGACAGTAGTGGGAAACTGCCATGGGAGTGGGGGTGAGATTGGCAGTTGAGGGAAACTGCCAGGGGAGGAAGGGGGAATGGGATTGGCAGTTGAGGGAAATGCCAGGGGAGGGAGGGGCACACCTTATCAACAAGGGTACCTGCATAATCAACGTTTGTATGCCTAACCCTGCATTGTACCCCACATACTTAAAATAAAAATAAAATAAAATGCAGTAAAACTTAAAAAAAAAAGAAATTTAAAATTTCCTGGAAACAAATTAAAATGAAGAAACATCTTATCAAAATCTCTGGGATGCCATGAAATCAGTTCTAAGAGGAGAATCTATATCTCTACAAACACACATGAAGAAAATGGAAAGATCACAAGTTAACAGCCTAACAAATCATCTAAGGGAGCTGGAAAAGCAAGAACACCAAGACTTGCCTTTAGCAGAATAATCCAGTTCATCAAAGTAAAAACCCAAATAGAAAGACATAGAAGACAAAAATATCATAGAAAAAATTAACAAAATGAAAAGCTGGTTCTTTGAAAGAATAAACAAGATTGAAAGACCCCTAGCCAGGTTGACCAAGAAAAAGAGAGAAAAAGTCCAAATAAACACAACCAGAAATGCAAAAGATCAATTCACAACAGACCATGAAGAAAGACAAAAAATCATTAGAGATTACTATTCACACCTGTATGGAAATGAACTTGATAGCCTAAATAAAATGGAGGACATTCTGACAGCATACAACCTGCCAAAACAAGAAGACACTGAGATACTAAATAGACCAATAACAACCCAGGAAATTGACTTCACCATAAGAAAACTACTTACAAAAAAAAAAGCCCTGAACCAGACAGTTTTCCAGTGGAATTCTACAAAACATACTAGGAGGAGAAACACAGAACTCTCCCCACATAATTTTATGAAGCTAACATCACACTGATAACCAAACCAGGTAAAGATCTAACAACAAAAGAAAGAGAACTGCAGGGCAATATCCCTGATGAACATAGATGCAAAAATTCTCAACAAGATTCTAGCAAATTGGATCCAACAAACACATCTCAAAAGTCATGACCAAGTAGGCTTCAACCCTGGGATGGAGGGCTGGTTCAATATCCACAAGACCATAAATGTAATTAAATACATCAATAGATGTAAAAACTAGAACCACATGATAATATCATTAGACACATAAAAAGCTTTTGGTAAAATCCAGTATCCCAGCCGGGCTCGGTGGCTCAGTCTGTAATCCCGCGCCTTTGGGAGGCTGAGGTGAGTGGATTGCCTGAGCCCGCGGGTTCAAGACCCGCCTGGGCAGTGAGACCTCATCTCTACAATAAATCAAAAAATCAGCTGGGCGTGGTAGTGCATGCCTGTAATTCTGGCTACTTGGAAGGCTGAGGTGGAAGGATCACCGGAGCCCAGCAGGTCGAGGCTGCGGTGGCCGGTAGCGGCCACTGCACTCCAGTCTGGGCGACAGAGTGAGACTCCAACTCAAAAAAAAAAAAAAATCCAGTACCCCTTCTTGAACACCTAGGCATAGAAGGAACATACATCAAAAGAGTAAGCACCATCTACAATAAAACCACAACCAGCATATTGCTAAATTGACAGAAACTGGAAGCATTTTCCCCCAAAACCAGAACAAGACAAGGCTATCCACTCTCAACCCTCCAGTTCAACATTGTGCTGGAAGTCCTAGCTAGATAAATTAGACAAAAGAAAGAAATCAGTGGTATCAAAATAGGAAAAGAGGAAGTCATCCGTCTTTGCAGACAATATGATCCTATACTTCAAAAATCCAAGAGAATCTGTCAAAAACCTCCTTGCACTGAAAGGACTTTGGCAAAGTCTAGGGATACAAAATGAATGTGTAAAAGACGGTTGCATTCTTATACATCAACAATAAACAGGCAGAGAACCAAATAAAAAGTAAAATCCCACTTACAATAGCCACACACAAAAAACAAAATACCCTGGCATCTTCCTAACTAGAGAAGTGAAAGACCTTTACAATGAAAATTACAAAATTGCTCAAAGAAATCCAAGAAGACACAAACAAATGGAAAAATATTCCATGCTCATGGATAGGAAGAATCAGCAATGTTAAGATGTCCATCCTATCAAAAGCAATCTACAGATCCAACACAATATCCATTAAATTACCAACATAATTCTTCTCAGACCTGGAAATGACAATACAGAAATTCATATGGAAACATAAATGACCACAAATAGCCAAAACAATCCTTAGCAAAAGAAACAAAGCAGGAGGTACCACACTTAAACTTTATTATAAGGCTACAATAATCAAAACAGCCTGGTATTGGTACAAGAATAGGTATAAGAATCAATGGAAGAGGATAGAGATTCTGGAAGCAAAGTCTCAATTTTCAAACAACTCATCTTTGACAAAACCTCCACCAAAAACCCCTGGGAAGAGGAGAGCCTATTCAGTAAATGGTACTGGAAAAACTGGCTGACCACATGCAGAAGATTGAAACGGGACCCCTACCTAGCTCCATTAGCCAGGCGTGGTAGCGCATGCCTGTAGTTCCAACTACTTGGAAGGCTGAGGCAGAAGGATCGCCGAAGCCCAGCAGGTTGAGGCTGTGGTGGCTGGGAGCGGCCACTGCACTCCAGTCTGGGCGACAGAGTGAGACTTCAACTCAAAAAAAAAAAGTGGGCAAAAGACATGAATAGATACTTCTCAAAAGAAGATATACAGGCAGTCAACAGACACATGAAAAAGTATTCAGCCTCACTAATATCAGAGAAATGTAAATCAAAATCACATTGAGATACCACCTAACTCCAGTAAGAATGGCCATCAGTAAAAATAACAAACAACAACACATGCTGGTGAGGATGCAGAGAAAAGGGAACACTACTCCACTGCTGGTGGGAATACAAACTGGTTCAAGTTGTATGGAAAACAGTGTGGTGATTTCTAAAACAACTAGAAATTGACCCTCCATAAGACCTAGCAATCCCCTTTCTAGGAATATACTTGGAGAAACTTGAATCATTCTACCAAAAGGATACCTGCACATGTGTGTTTATTGCAGCACTATTCACAATAGCAAAAACATGGAACCAACTGTGCTGCCCATCAAAATGGACTGGATTTTTTAAAATGTGGTACATATACACGATGGAATATTACACAGCCATAAAGAAGGACAAACATATAGACTTCACAGCAACTTGGTTTAGAGTCTACAACACTCAGTGATCTATCAGAAAAACAAAGAACAGAGTACCACACGTTCTCACTCATAAGCGGATCCTGAACATTTACCATAATACTATAAGAAAGGAATTGACAGTAGTGGGATACTGCCAGGGTGGGGTGGGTACACAACATCAATAATGGTACCTGATCTCCAACCAGGCTAAGTGGGGATGAAAGGGAGGCCCAAACTTTACCTATATGATGACCACTTGTATACCTAATTCTGAATTGTACCTCATATCTTTAAAATTTATACACACACACACACACACACACACACACACACACACACACATTCATGCATTTCCCATAAACAACAATAAAAACTCTTAATCCTACATAACCCTATAGCTACTGCCCATTATCTTTACTTTTTTTTCACTTTAAATTACAATGGTACTTTAATAGTCACAAGATTTGACACTTTAAAAAATCACTAATAAATAACAAAAGTAGAATGTTTATCAAAGTTACAACAGACATAATGTTCAGCTGAGAATCACTTCAATCGATTAAGGTTATAAAGATAACCAGACAAACAAGTCTGGTTAGAATACACCAGTTTGCTAGAATACACCTTGCACCTTTCAGAGGTTACAGAGGAGGCCCTGGTTCTATGTGATCAGGGTTATGGTCATAAAAGCTGTTTTAGCACAATTATGCTTCAACTAATTTTTTAAGTTGTGGATAGTCTTTATGAGATATCTTTACTTTCAAAGTCAAATTTCTAGAAAAATTTATGTGACCTTAACTTTGCCCCTCCTATTCACTCAACCCACAGGAATTTCTCTTCCACTCCCATCACTCCTCTGAAACTGCTTTGCCAAAGACAACCAATGGCTAACTACTACCCAATTACAGCAATCACTTCTCAGCATTCGTTTTACTTAATACGTACAGCTTGCATACTTAATCACTTAATTTGAAGCTTTAGACACAGTGAACTGGTCTTTCTTTCTTGAAACACCTTCTTCCCTTAGATTCTGAGAATCGCTCTCCTCTTGACTTCCTTCTATCTCTACTATGTCTCTTTAGCATTGCTTGTTCCTTTCCCCTTGCCTGCAATTAAAATGCCAGTGCTCCTTAGGGATTTATACAGAACGCTTTTCTCTTTTCTCATCCATACCCATGGCTTCAAGCACTATATAGTTTCCAATCCATATCACTTCCACCTTAAACTCCAATCACATGGCCAGGTTCCTACTAATTTAAACTCCAATCACATGGCCAAGTTCCTTCTAGTTGTTTTCCCTGAATCTATTTAAAAAGTGTTAATAATTATAAATAAAATGTAAAGGACCCCAAGTCTCAATGATTATAATAAAACACCACAGGAGCTTTAAATGCAGCATGTACAAGATTAAATTAATTATATTTAATCCAAATCTGCTCTTCCCTTGCATATTCCATATTTCTTCCACTCAATTATCTTTTCCTTGTCTTGGACTACTTTCCTCATTAGGTATACTCCAAGATTACAGTGAACAAACAATAATAGTCAAGTGAGACAGACCCATAGATAACCCAGATATTGGAATTAGCAGATAAGGGCTTTAGAATAACTATGATAAATATGCCAAATAATCCACAGGTAAGTATGGATATAATAGGTGAAAAAAATAAGAAAGTTGGCCGGGCTCGGTGGCTCAGCCTGTAATCTCAGCACTTTGGGAGGCCAAGGTGAGTGGATTACCTGAGCCCGCGGGTTCGAGACCCACCTGGGCAACTTGATGAGACCTCATCTCTACAACAAATCAAAAATTAGCCGGGTGTGGTAGCGCGCGCCTGTAGTTCCAGTTACTTGGAAGGCTGAGGTGGAAGGATCGCCGGAGCCCAGCAGGTCGAAGCTGCGGTGGCCGGGAGCGGCCATTGCACTCCAGTCTGGGTGACAGAGTGAGACTCCAACTCAAAAAAAAAAAAGAAAAGAAAAAATAAGAAAGTTCAGGAAAGATATGGAAACCAACAAAGAATCAAAAAGAAATTCTAGAACTGAAAAATAAAATATCTGGAATCAAACTTTACTGGGTGGAACAGTTGACTGGACAATGCAGAAGGAAAAAAAATCACTGAAATTGATGACAGTTCAAGAAAAATGATCAAAATGAAAGCACAGACAAAAAAGATTTTAAAAAAAGATGATCATCACCTCAGTAACTTCTGGGACAAGGACTCTAGTTATGAATAATTGGGGTCCCAAAAGGAGAAGGTAAAAAGTAGGGTGAAAAGTATATTTGAAAAAGACACGCTGAGAGTTTTCTAAAACCACAAGCAGGAAAAATACAAAGAAAACAACATCTAAGCATGCAATAGTCAACCTGAGAGAGGTTCCAGTGATCAAAATGGAAAAATTTGAGCAACAAAATAATGTAGCATTGAATTATAGCCTAAAACATAAAATAAATATCCACAAATCCATAGCATTATGAATGAATGATTGAATAAATTTAAAAATGAGCGAGAAGAGCTCATTCTCCCATACAGAAAAATTCCAAATAAATTACCCAGATAGCACTCACCTTAAGAGATATAGCTTAACTCCTCATTCCTCTTCACAGTGGAGAAACTTGGCAAACACTATCTTGGCTATATGATCAAGGTTAACATCACCAATGATAATTCATGTTGTTAGTGTATATCGCTGAGATATAATGAGATTGGCACTTCACCTTTGTGATCTTTCTCCCAAAAACCTATAACTCTACTCTAACCATAAGAAAACCATCAGAAAAACCCACATTGAAAGAAATTCCACAAAATAACTGTCCAGTACTTCTCAAAATTGTCAAGGTAGTGAAAAACAGGGAAAGTCAGAGAAACTGTACAAACCAGAGGAGGCTAATTAAGGAGGCATGATGACTAAATGTAATGCTGGATGAGAACTTGGAACAGAAAAAGGACATTAGAGAAAAGATAGCAAAATCAGAATCAGGAGTAGAGTTTAGATAATAATACTAATAATATACCAGTGTTGGTTCTTCAGTTGTGACAAATAGACACTCATAATATAAGATGTTAACAACATAAGAAATAGGCAGAGGGCAAATATGAACTCTTTGAATTATCTCTGCAACTTTTCTATAAATCTAAAACTACTTTAAAATAAAAAAGTATTCAAGTTTAAAAAGTATAAAAACATGAGCAGAGTCTCAATGATTGTGGGACGGTATCAAGCACTTTAATATATGAATAATTAGAGTCTCAAAAGGAAAGAATAGAAAATGAAGTGAAAAAAGTATCTGAAATATACACTCAGAGTTCTCCAAAACCCCAGGCAGGAAATATTACAAGAAAATTAAGTATAGGCACATTACAGTCAAATTACTGAAATCCAAAGATAATGAGAAAATCTTAAAGGCAATCAAAGAAAAAAGACATATTACATATAGAGAAATGATGAAAAGAATGACTGACTTCTAATCAAAAATAGTAATTATGAAAAGAGCAGATCTTTTACCCTCCTGAAATGTCAGCCTATTTATAAGATTACCTACACCTATCTAAAGTAAAGGTGAGTTTTCTTCATCAATTGCAAGCCCAAGTTTCCATTCCAGCATTAGGCACACTTTAGGCAATAGTATTGTCTCTGACCTCTGGTTTATGCTTTTCCACCCTACAGACCTTTTATTCTAGGAACAACATTCAGTGATGACATAAGCTTTGAGAGTATCAAGATAGGCTCCCAGATGCTGATGCTGTCATGGAACCTGCATCTTAGTGCTACCTGGAAAGTCAATGTCTAGGGACGGGAGTTAAGACATGATGAGAAACTGGTGCAAAGCTGGTCTAACCAAGGTGGATGCACCAGTGGAGGGACAGTAGCCATTGTACATCACATACCCTCAACACCTGAGATCACAACATTCTCAGGAAGCCCTCAGATAACTAAAACTCCCTTCCCTAGGGCACACCTCTTTGATAGTGTTGGCTGGCTAATCAGTTTGCCTATAGACCAAATTTAAAAAAAGAAAGAAGCCGATTCTCTGAGCTTTGGACCATGGTGTTTCCTTTTTTTGTATCCTGCCTTTGCCTTTGCCTTTGCTGAGAGACACAATCTATACATAATTAATCTCCCAATATATATGATTAAGCCTCAGCTGTTCTCTGACTAAAAGTCTGAGTTATGCTTTGACAGGTCTCTTAATAGATAGCATAGTATTTTCCCACGGGATAAAACAAGAACGTGTTTTGACCCTTTCTCTTTTGCACGAGTTGATTACAAGTCCTTCTGCCAAAAAGAACAATAAATTAGGTTTTCCTCTATATGCAAATAATAGTTTTATAAACAAAGATTAGTAACTACTTTCTAGTTTTTCTCTCTAGTTGTTGGCAAAAAGATATATGGCTCTATTACCCTAAAACCAAAGCCATCATTTTTTAAAGATGTTCCCAAAAATTTTATGCATACCTCATTCATTTATATTTTGTAGTTAACCTACCCTGAGCAATTGAACTGTGGTCGTAATTATTTAAAAGGTTTTGTTTTGTTTTTAGGATAAAAGTATTGAACCACGCTCTCTGGGGTAGAACTTTGGGCCTGGGCCACCCATGTCTTTATGTATTAGAAAAAATCCTAAAGTAATTATTGAAGAACATCTTGGCATAGCCCACAGGTCCTCCCTGAGGCTGCCTCTGGTTATTAGTAGGTACCTGTATCTTCCTTTAGGGGACAGCAGTTATTTTTATCTATCCATCATCATTCTCTTTTCTGGCAACGTAGCCCATATTTTCCTTGTTCTCCTACTTCTATCTCTCATCCACTCTCCCTCTGATTTCAGGGGAGAGCTTATGAATCTTGAACTGAGTGACCCAAAATCTGAACATTGTTGGAGGTTGTTCATTCCAGCTATGGGTTATTAAAGAGGCTGTTTACTGGATCCTGGTAGTTAGATATCTGGAGTTATCTTGGCTTCTGTCCTTCCCAAAGACAGCTAGTTCTGCTTTTCCTTTAGCCCTCTTGGAAACCCCATATTCTTCAAAAGCATTTCTTTTCTGCTTAGGTTTTTCAGAGCCAATTTCTGTGGCTTACTTCTGTTGCTTATACACAGAAAACCCTCTCTAACTTCTATATCCCTATAGTGCTGCTTTGGTGGACTGGCTCTTATGTCTGGTTCTTCACTGGGTCATCACCTCTGCCCAGTTTCTGCTATGTTTTTTCCTCTGCCAAGGCTTCTGCTAGCAAGAATGCTAGACCCAAAAGAGGCAAACAACTATAATGGCAAATCCAAATAACAAGTGAGAGCCTGGACTCTTGGAACCAAGAGCAATAGAATGAGGAATGGAATAAACTCACCAGAACTGAGACTGAGAGAGAAATGAAAATTTGCTACAATCAACAAATGTGAAAGAAGCTTAATTGCTTTCAATACCCCTGGTTCTGTGCAAAATAATAATATAAGAGCATTTTCATTCACTTGCACCTGTACCCTTCAATTTCATAGAAAATGAAGAAAGCATCTGAGAGTTGTTTTTCCAAATTGAGACTCATCAAAAAGAGGCACAAAGCACCTCTAATTACATTTTAAAAAATACTTTGCTGGGTTTGTATCTCAAGAAACCACCAACAAAAATGTTAAAACAAATCATTTTTATAAAAGACATGCTTTTTTTTCTTTTTAAGTGCATTTATTTTATTTGTATTAATGCACAGTTACTTGCTTTATGTAGGATTTTAATCTGAATTTTCTATAAATAGTTTTTAATGGAGCAACATACATTTTAGTTAGAATAAAGTCTCTGACATAATCATGGACACATGATTTTGCTTACTATGATTCACATCTTTGCAAAGTGTTAACTGCTTATAAAAACTCCACTTGTACAATGGATTATTATTCAGCAATAAAAATACATGGAGTATTGATAATATGCTACAATACGGATGAAGCTTGTAAATACTGTGCTAAGTGAAAGAAGCCAATCACAAAGAACCACGTATTATATTATTCAATTTATATAGAATGTCCAGAATAAACAAATCTATAGAGACAGTATATTAGTGGTTGCCTAGGTGTGGGAAAATAGGGTATTGGGAGATGATAGCTAAGGAGTGAGGGCTTCTTGGGCTAAGAAAAGTGTTCTAAAATGGATTGTAATGATGAATGCACAACTTTGTGATATACTAAAGCTATCTAATTGTACACTTGAAGTGGAATAATTGTATGGTACTTGAATTATAGTTCAATAAATCCACTTAAATATTCTGCTTACTTTGGCTTAACTTAGTCTCTGAAGCAATCCCTCCTCCTCACATAAAATATCCCATTACATAGTATTTTTACCACTTTTAGAGTATAAAGTATGTCTTTGGAGGTGGACATAGTAAAGAGGGGGATTGAGCGCTAACATCATTTTAATTAGCTTCTCATGCTTGTTTGGGATATCTTTGCTTTATTTACTCTCATAGGACAATCTTCTGTAAAGATACCTGAAGTTAAACAATCTATAAGTGTACTAAACTTCATTTTTTTTAACATAAAGGTCTTGCATGTTTGGGCTACATTTATTTGTAACTACTTTTCAGGTTTTGTTGTTATTGAAATTGTATTTTTTGTTAACAAATCATTTGTATACTTGTTTATTGTGAGAATGAAATTGATTTTTGTATATTCATCATATATCTAGTAGCCTGGTTAAGCCCTAATCATTTATAGACTCTTGACTATTTCTGCCAATAATGATAGTTTTATTTCTTCCTTTCAAATCCCATACTTCTGATTTCATTTTCTTGTTTTACTCCCTGGATAGAATTTGAGTTTCATGTTGAATTGAAGTCATGCCCTGAGAATTATTGTCTTCTTCTTTACTATGAAGTGACTGATTCTCACCTTTTACCATTAAGTATGATGCATGCTGTAGGTTTTTAGCAGATAACTTTCTTCTATTTCTAGTTTTTAAGCATTTTTAAAATTATGAATGGGCACTGATGTGCTAAACCCATTATTCCTACATTCCCTTGAGATATGCCCATATTATTTTTATATGTGCCAATGTATTTTTTTAACTTAATTTTTTTATTTGAAATGTGGGGTACAATTCAGGGTTAGGTATACAAATGTTCATTATGCAGATACCCTTGTTGATGAGGTGTGCCCTCCCGGATTTTTTAAGTAAGATTTTTGGAGAAGTCAGAAGAAATGTTTATAAGAATGGGTAAATTGATACAGGAGATGAAATTCTATTGATTACAGAATTTTGCAAAGTTCTGGCTATCAACTTGAATCTTGTTCTGTTTCCTCTATCCACACTCAATGCCAGGGTGATCTCATTCATGCATGGCCTTAAACGCCATCAATGGACAGATGACTCTTCAATTTAACTTCTTAACCTCCCCGAACACCAGACTCGTAGAGCCAACTGCCTTCTCAACATTTCCACTTGAATATCTAATAAGCATCTCAAACTTAACACAATTCCAAACCAAATCTTGTTTCCCCACCCACAAACAAGGGATCCTTTTCTCAGCCAATTGCACATCATTCACCTACTGTTCCAGCCAAAGTACTTTGACTGCTTCCAAGACCTCTCTTTCTGCCACAATACACATACAATCTGCCATCAAAAAAATTCTATGAGCTCAAGCTTCAAAATGTATGCCAAATTCGACCATTTCTCTCTCCTTCCCTGCCACTTCCTGGGTCCTAGCCATCATCACTTCTCACCTGACTTCCTGAGACCCAAAGAAAAGCTGTTCTGCACATGGAGAGCTCAGGTTCTAGCACCCAGCTGCCTAGCCTCCTGCTTAGCAGCAAACACTCAACAGCCATTCCTTCTATTGTGCTTCTCTGAGGACCCAAAACCTAACATTTAGTGACAAAAGTCCAAAACCTAACATTTAACTACATTAACTCCCTCCTTCAGTCCAATCAATCTGTCTCTATCTCTGTCTCTCTGCTTCTTTCTCTCTTTTTCTTCCTCTTACCCTCTCTCCTTCTGCTCCCTATTTGTCTCCCTCACTCCCAAGACAGTCAGTTGCAGTTGATCTCTCTCTCTCTCTCTCTCTCTCTCTCTCTCTCTCTCTCACACACACACACACACACACACACACACACACACACACACACACACACCATATCACTTCTACTCTCACCAAACATAAATCCACCATGCTAAACAACTGGCTGATTCCTCCCAGGCAAAGCTTCTTTCTTAGGCCCCAGACATGTTGGTTTAGAAGGTATGAAAAATTCTCCTTAAAAAAACCAATCAGTCATGATATTTCATGGTCCAAATGAAAGCCCATCAGGTTGGTGGCTGAAGAAGTGAACAACGATAAATTGCAAATGGTAAATGGCTGCTTTTCTCCTGAATCTGAAACAATCTCATAGTGGCTGAGAATATTTTCTTGAAAAATGTGTGAATAGTGAACCACAAAGATTCTGACCCTGAGACCTCTGACCTTTAATGGGGTACAAGACAAAGAAACTTGAGTAGAGAAACAGGTAGTTATTTGGCTAACATCATACAATTTGAGTTGAGTTGGAAGGGACCACTTAGCTCCTAAATTCAAATGACTGACAATACTGGTGCAATAGTGTGGTGACAGAGACCAGGGAGGGCTGGGATGAAATGAAAGGAACGCATTTCCTCTTCATCAACAACACAGTGTGTTTGCCTGCTAGGTCATCATTAGTAATCCCATTTTGAATTTTCTCCTCGGAGAGCGTTGTCAAATCTGCCCACTTATGATCTGGCCTGCTACAGGCCTCAACCACACCCTGGCGGTCCTCACTACAGCATGTCCACAGCCTCCCACCCCATTCCCTGCATACTGTTTTGCCCCCTACAGTCCGTTCTTCACACAGCAGCCAAAGTCATCCTTTAAATCCACAAATCAGACCATATCCCTTCTCTGCATAAAATCCCACAATTTCCTCTCATCATGCAAACAAAGCCCACCCTCTTGGCGCCGGATTCAGAGCCAGATTACTGCAGACCTACTAAAGCTTATGAGCCACGGCCTCTCATTCAGGCAGCCCCCAAAAGCTCTGCAAAGGGCCTAGTAATATGTTTACAAGGTATGGGTATGCTCATGTAAAACTTGCAAACGGAAGACACTCTTGTCTTCTTTCTCTTGAAATGGTCCTCCAAAATTGTGTAAACTCTGGGCCTTATGTTGCTTGGACTTATCCCTGAGTGGCCTAGAAGGTTGGACTAACCCAGCCTCTGACTTTTCTCCCATGTCTCCCTCGGTCACCACCCTCCAGCTCTTTCCAGCATCACGGTACTCATGTCCATCTCGGGCTTTGCACGGACTATTCCTTCTGCTTGGAACTCACTTCCTGCCTATCTCAAGTGAGGCTGCCCAGACCCAGTTTTCATACCACCCCTAGATAGTCTAACCTATTTCTCCATTTTTTTTTCTGGTAGGATTTTTCTGTACCTAAAATTGTTTATCATTCGTTATTTACATGAAGGCTGGGATACTGTCCATTTTGTCTATAGCCCCATCTTCTAGAAAATAATATACCTGGCTCATAATGACTTTCAATAAATATCTATTGTTCCTTAAACCCCAAAGAATTGGAAGCAGGCACTTAACAGATGGTTGCACACCCATGTTCATTACAACATTATTCACAAAAGCCAAAAGGTCTAGGTAATTCAAGTGTCCATCAACAGATGAATGGATAGTAAAATGTGATCTAGTCATACAATGTACTATTATTCAGCCTGAAAAAGAAATTAAGTTCTGACACATGCTATAACCATGGGTGAACCTTGAAAACATTAAGTGAAATAGTCCAGTAACAAAAAGGCAAATACTATATTATTCTACTCATTTAAAGCACCCAGAGTAGCCAAATTCATAGAGACAGAAAGTAGGATAGAGGCTGGAAGGTGTGGGGAAAATAGGGAAGTATTGTTTAATGGGTACAGAATTTCAGTTTGGGAAATGGCTAGTATAATTGTACAACATGGTGAATGTACTTAATGTCACTAAATTGTACACTTATAAATGGTTACAATGATAAATGTTATGCTATGTATATTTTTTTTCACCGTGCACACAAATTTGTAAGATGGGTTATAAAAAAACTTCTGTTCCTTGTCACCCCCTAAGTCTGTGGATGCCCTGGACCAATCTTAAGAAGTAGGGATAAATGAGGAAAAATGGAAAACTACTAAAATAAGACATAAAAATGCATATTGGAAGGGTAGCATATTAGAAGGAGGCTTTTATTTATTTTTTCCCCTTCTCTTGAGTTTTATTTTTTTAATTTTTAATTTTAAATATGTGAGGTAAAAGTCAGGGTTAGGTATACAGGTATCCTTGTTGATGAGGTGTGCCCCTCCTCCCCTGGCAGTTTCCTACTACTGCCAATCCCTTTCTTATAGTATTACAGTAGTTGTTCAAGGTCTGCTTATGAGTGAGAATATGTAGTACTCAGTTATTTGTTTCTGTGACAGACCACTCAGTATTATAGACTCTATGCTCCTCCAAGTTGCTGCAAAGTTCATAATTTTGTCCTTCTTTATGGCTGCATAATATTCCATCGTGTATAGGTACCACTTTTTTTTAATCCAGTCCTCTTTCTATGGGCAGCATGGTTGTTTCCATGTTTTTGCTATGGTGAATAATGACGCAATAAACATGCGTGTGCAGGTATCTTTTTCATAGAGTGATTTGGGTTCCTCCATGTATATTCCCAGCAGGGGGATTGTGGGATCATATGGGAGGTCGATTTTTAGATCTTTTAGGAAGCTCCACACTGTTTTCCACAGAAGTTGTACTAGTTTACACTCCCACCGACAGTGTAGAAGTGTTCCCTTTTCCCCACATCCTCTCCAGCACCTGTTGTTTTTTGAGTTATTGATGATGGCCATCCTGACTGGAGTTAGGTGGTATCTCAGTGTGGTTTTAATTTACATTTCTTTGATGATGAGTGAGGCTGAGCATTTTTTCATATATCTGTTGGCTGCTCATATGTCTTCTTTTGAGAAGTGTCTATTCATATCTTTTTTGTCCAGTTTGTAATGGGGCTGTTTGAATTTTTTCTTCTTGGCATGTTTGAGTTCAGGAGGAAGCTTTTAAAAGTAGAGTTACACATGCGCGTGCGCATGCGCACACACACACACACACACACACACACACACACACACACACACCCTTAATTTTATATTTTTGTTATTCCAGAACAGGACGCTCCTTCTCTACTTGCACTGAAGTCATATGCACACCAGCCTGGCATAATAAAATTATTTAATTTCAAGACCTGGAATGAAACTAAAAGAAAAGCCCATTGTGCATCTGATGAAGGCTGGTGGTGGTGGGGGGGGTTTCATATTCAGAGTCCTTAGGATCTGTGCTTTAATTCAGTCAAATGTAATTATGTTTGCAGAGCCATCATTTTATTAAGCAGTCAAGAATCCATAACTAAACCTTGTTCTGTGCGGTTTAATTCTCAAATATGTATGGTCTTTATAACGTTTAACTCCCAATGCAATGAAAGCTTTGGAAATGATTCCCATCTCACATAAACAGAAATACAATTTAGTAACATGATTGAATCGCCTTTTATAAAAAAAAAGTTGCTCTTCTCTTGCTTTCAGTAGTAAGGATCCCTGAGTTATTGATCCTTTTAGGAAAATGGAACAACACAAGTTTCTTGTGCCTAACATGTCATATTCATATTTGTATGAGTAGTATATTCATATAACCATACTGGACATTTATACCAAGATATAACTGATTTGCAACCACATGAGGCCATAGATATTTGGATTCACTCATTATTTTTTAAATATTAAGGAACTAAACAAAAAAAATTTTTAGATTCTAAATCATTTATGATCACAAAAATTTTCAAATCTATATTTTAAAAGATAAGATTACATTTATCTACCTCATATATACTTTTTGCATAACCCCTGTCCTGTTTTGATTTCCCCAGAAATAGAGACTATTGTCTATCCACATGAAATGGTTGAGTTATGCCAATTAAATGGAAGAGCCAGGGTTTGCTTTTTATAGTTACCTGTTTTACACAGAGATTGAACTCCAATTCATTTTCAAACTTATCAACCATGTGAGATGTCATGGGAAAGGACATGTAAAAGAATGAGACTCCCACTTCTTGCATGATCTAAAGTTTTGTACTCTGTCTTTGCACTGTGAATTTTGCTACTCAAAGCGTGGTCTGCATAACAGTAGCAATAACATCACCTCCTAGGAAGTTGGATGGGAATTTAGAATCTTCAACCACCCTCCATACCTGCAGAATCAGAATCTGCCTTTCAACATAGCCCCAGATGATTCGTGTGCACATTACTGTGGGAAAGGTGCTATCTTAGAAGATGGGACCCTATTATTGATGAGTTTTTTTTTTTTAATGTTGTGCACCTCCCTCTCAGAAGCTAAGAGGGTAGGAAAAGTATTGGAGAGATGGAAGACTTCAAAATTGGTTCTAGACCAGTCTCTTTAGTCTTCTCTGAATAGTTCATAGTTATAGTCTGGCAGTTTCTAATCCCTTTAAAAAATTCAGAGACTTTTGATGTGATTTTAGCAAAGATGGCTTAAACCAAGTATCTAAAAAGGATTTAGTGCACAGCATATCGTCATATGTTGTTTGTTCTGTTTTGGTTTTTGTTTTGTTTGCTTTTTGGTTTTTTTGCTTTGTTTTACTTTGGTTTGTTAGTGATCTCACTTTGCACTGTCATCTGAAAAACTGAGTTTCTGATTCCTCAAGGGGGCAGACATCCTCCATAATGCTACAGCATGAATGATCGGGGAGGTGGCATTCATCATAAACTCATTAGTGCAAACAAAAACATTTTTAAACTAGTTTTAATATTGGAATTGGCTTGGCCATATTTTCAGAAAGCAACTTAACCAGTTGTAAAATAACTAGTCCAGATATTTAAAACAGTATATTTTTATGCCAAATTAATTTCAGGGGCTCAGAAATAGGCTTGGATTTTGATTTCAGAATCCCTGGACTCCTAAAATTTATCCCTCTTCTGTGTGCTTCTGACAGACAATATTCCATCAAAACTTCCCCTCTCAGAACACTTAGTATCTTTCATTGTAATTACTTGACCAACTATGTTTGTTCCTCATTAGCCTGTGACCTCAGTGAA
The DNA here is from genome assembly GCF_000164805.1 of Carlito syrichta. NCBI lineage: Eukaryota > Metazoa > Chordata > Mammalia > Primates > Tarsiidae > Carlito > Carlito syrichta. The sequence goes on from NW_007259503.1 coordinate 398,229, forward strand.
AGCAGGGACTATGTCTTACTCCTATTTGTATGACAGGTACCCAGAACAGTGTCAAGCGTGCAGAAGGTACATAATAATTATGAGTTGAAGGAATGAATGAAATAAACGCAGTTGACAGAGAAATGGGGGTATTAAAAGTGGGACAAGCAACCTAAACAGCAACTTACTTTCCAAGTATGACATAATAAATAAAATTAGGTGGGTTATAATATCTTTAAGTTATATCCCATTTATTCAGAACCTGACTTGTAAAATATACCTTTTGATAAAACTATATTTTATGCTTTTGTACTATCTGTAAAGAAGATTACACCTTATGGTATACATTTAATTGACTTGACAGCAATTTAAGAAGCATTCACTTATCTACTATTGATAGGTTAAATTACCACATGTTTAAATAATTGGTCAAGTACTATGAAGATCTGTTTACAAAAACAGAATGTTGATTAGGAAAGTTCCTTCCTGTAATGAAAAAAAACAACATTTCATTTCCTTAAACAAAAATTCTAAATTAGCCTCTTCATAACTAAAATCAGTCTTCACTCCAAAAAGTCAAATTTGGGGAATTTTTATAATAAGTTATAAGAAAAAATAGCATTTTCAGTGGGAGGCAAATAACCACTCAGTGGCTGGTAGAATATGGTGCTTCTCCTCCTCAAGTTTATGAATATGTACATAACAATGCTCAATATTTCTTTCTCTTCTTGGAGACTTAAGATCCAATGACCAGAACACGTGAACAAACAAAAATCACCAAGTCCCACGCCAGTAATTTGAAGTATGTTTCCCTAAGACTTTAAGTACTTGTAATCTTTGCATACTGTGTGAGTATGGAAATATGGCTGGAAATAGATGCTATACTCCAACTAGATTACTGGGGAAAGCTTAATAAAGGGATTGCTTTACAAAGGCATGGGCAGAGTTAAAGGAACCCACAGAGATGGTGAAGTACCCGCAAGCTAACAACGTGGTGAGGGCAGCCACTGCCACACCTAGTCCCAGAGGAGCAAAGGAAGTGATTACCAGAAGTGGGAGAATTGTGGCTACAGCTGTAGGAGAGGGCTGCAGAAAAGGAAAGAAGCCATGGCCAGCCCACCGCCCTGCAGGAAGGGAGACCGTAGGATAATTACTCTGACCCCACTCTTCTCCCATCTATGGTTTGCTGCTCGTGCCTTCCATTGATCCAATCCAACAGGAAGTCAATGGGCAAGAAAGGCAAGTTAATGAAGTCCATAGAGGTGAGCCTCATAGGGCACAAAGCAGGAGGGGCAGGGCAGAGTGGATTTGAAAGATGAGACAGGAAATGTCCACCAGGCACGCCCTTTCCAAAATACTTCTACTTCAAAAACATTTATAATCTTACTCATAAATTTGTTCCCATACACATTCCTAATAATGGAGAGAAAAAATATATAATAACAACAAATTTGTCAATAGCAACAACATTTGGTAGTTCCTAATATTATTTTCATAGGAAGGTAAGATTCACTGATTCATTCACTCAAAGGTATGGTAAAGGCAAATTTTCTTCATACCTCCCTGAAAGCGCTGAAATAAACTAAAAGAAGGAAAAAATGGAAAGAAGAGTTTATCTACTATGAAACTAGCAAAGAGCTAAGATTCTCAAATCACAAACTATAAGAATTATCTGCCAAAAAGAGTACAGTTTTTATCAAATCAACGGAAAACGCTAAAAGGTGACATCTACCTCTACAGGTCTCAATTGGCTTCCAAATGTCTCTCTAAATAAGAAGAAAGAGTCAGAAAGGCCCAATGTTGGGTGGGGAGGAGGGGCACGAAGTGGGAGATATCTGTGTGGAGAAGCTGGTTCCATACCAGAGTGACCTGATGGAGAAAGTGACAATGATGAAGGCACTGTGTGAATCCTCTGTCTTTATTATCCTCAAAACCCTAAAACTTAAAAGTAATACAGAGGAATAGTCTGGACACGAGAAATGTAGGCAAAGAGAAGAAAAATAACAAATTACCTTTGTAGATGACCACCCCCCCACTTCATAGATGCTAAGCAAAGTCAACTAAGTAGTGATAAATAAGCACAAAATATCTGTCTATCCTCCTTGCTACACACACACACACACACACACACACACACACACACAGAGCAAGCTGGGATATGTGATCTGTTTGAGTGATCTGCTCACTCACTACAAGATATTTTTTGAGCAGAAGATATTGCAGTGTTGTAAGAAATTTTTATGAAACAAAAACTTCAATCTAAAGTCAATGTCAATGGTTCTGTTTTCAAAGTGTATTTAAAAAAAGATAAAGTCATTATCTGCCCCAAATCACTGTCTACATCCCTTTGATTTATTTTTGGGCAAACAGCAGGTTTGGATAGATTTGCATAACAAATACAAAGTTAGTAACATGCATAGATTCTATATGCAAGTTATCATTTTTATTTAAAAGATTTACCAAAAATAGCAAATAAATATACTTCAGGAAAATAGCACAAGAAGCACATGGAATTTTCTAATAAATTCTTCATAAGTTCAAAATAATTAAAGAAAATGTGAACCCTTTAAAAAATAAATGCAAACAATTATAATAATATAAGAAAGGGATTAGCAGTAGGAAAGGGAGGGAGATGGGATTGGCAGTTGAGGGAAACTGCTAGGGGAGGGAAGGGCATACCTCATCAACAAGGGTACCTGCATAATCAATGTTTGTATACCTAACTCTGAATTGTACCCCACATCTTTATAATAAAAAGTAATAACAATAAATGCAGGTCGGGCTCAGTGGCTCAGTCTATAATCCCAGAACTTTGGGAGGCTGAAGCGAGTGAATTGCCTGAGTCTGGGGGTTCAAGACCAGCTTGGGCAATTTGGCAAGACCTCATCTCTACAATAAAAACAAAAAATTAGCAAGGCATGGTAGCGTGCACCTGTGGTTCTGGCCACTTGGAAGGCTGAGGCAGAAGGATCGTGGGAGTCCAGCAAGTCGATGCTGGGGTGGCTGTGAGTGTGCCACTGCACTCCAGTTTGGGGGACAAAGTGGGGCTCCAACTCAAAAATAAATAAATAGATAAATGCAAAGTGAGCTAGTTTAGTCAAAAAATAAATTGAAGATAATCATAAAGCCATTTCAGAAGTGAATGATATTTAGAAAAAGTATCAAACAAATGTTGCTTAAAAAGAGAATCACTTATTTACAGGACAGAATTTTCTATGTAACAAAAACTCATGGGAAGTCAGGGGAAAAAATAAAAGTAATTCAAATTAATAGTCATAAATGGCATTGGGTAATAGACATCCCTATAGTAGACATAACAGAACAAATAGATTTTTAAATTGGAAACGCAAGGAAAATATCTTTTTAAAAAGGAAAATATGAATTTTTAGATCAAAGTAACTACCCTTCTCCCGGGGGCAGGGGAGACACAATGACTTACAGTGAGAAACATCACATTGAAGTTACTAAACTTTCAGTGTTTAAAAATAACTTAATCAGCATCAAAGCCAAAAAAAAAAAAAAAACAGGAGTGAGAGGGCAGAGAGGAGGCAAGTCATCTCCAAAGAGAAAACAGGCTAACCTCAGACTTTTTCAGAGCAACAGTCAATGCCAAAACACAATGGAACAATGTCTTATGAGGGCAAAAAACGTGATTCTATAATTTTATACACATTCAATTTGTTTATCCATAGAAACAAGCTAAAGACATTCAGAATTTAACACCCTTGGGCTCTGCTTGAAAACAAAACCTTTCAACTAAACACTAAATCCCAACACAAAATATTCAAGAAAGAAAATGCCAATGATGAAAGGGCTGGTTGTGATCCAACTCCACTAAGATCCAAGACTACCAGTAAACCCTAAAAACATTGTCCTGCCTTAAGATCTTTGCAACTATTCTCCCTTCTTCTGCATGGCTCACCCCTCATTTGGTTCCAGTCTCTATTCAGATTCACAGTTTTAGAAACCTGTTTCCTGACAACTATCATAAATCACCCTCTCTGTGTCCCCCTAGTCTCCAATGTGCTTTTTTTTCCTCTTAATATTTATCACTGTCTGACATTAAAGTATACAGGTATTGTCTGTCTCCTCCACTCAAATAGAAGCTCCATGAGGGAAGGACCTTTGTCTCTTTAACTGCTCACTGCTGTGCTCTCAGTGCTTGGAAAAGTGTCTAGGATAAAAAGAACACTCAAAAATGTCTGTTGGTAGAGTGAACTATGGGAATTAAGTCCAAAACTACAAAAATTAAAACCTTGAAAATGTAAAATAAGCAGTATAACTGCAAAGAATGGCAAACAAAAGGCTCAGTGGTGTATACTCATTTCCACAACTTAAAGAGGAAGGAACTGATCGATAAAGTCTAAATTTGACAAACAAAAAAATTACTTGATCACCTTTAAAAAGTGAATGAGATATTGTAAATTTTGTCTTTGCAAGTGACTTTCATTCTCTTCTGGACTCAAGCTTGATGCTTGTATTTTATGGCTTACTAGCTCTCTAGTGAGCTGGGAGAGTGGTTGCGTAAAGTTAGACTAGTCAAATATAAATATTCTGATATAAATATATCATGTAGCTAGGACTGTCAAAAATTTGGGGAAACAAGGGGTCTCAAACATTACTGGTGGTGATATAAACTGATACAACCATTTTGGAGGCACCTGGACAATATCTAGCAAAATGTATAATGTGCATACTCACCCAACAAGCACATTTCTAGAAAACAATATACAGATTCACATGCAAGATGTGCAAGGATGTTCGTTGAAGCATTTTATAAAATAGCAAAAAGTAGATACAAGTTTAAATCTCCATCAGAGAGAACTGGAAAACTATATTCCAAGAGTAAATACTAAGTGGTTTATGAAAGCAAAATCAGTAGACATGTGTACATTGATATGCCACCGAGCTACACCCGCTGCCATATATTGATATGTAAAAGCATGCACCATGTAATATGAGGTGCCAAAAGCCAGCGGCAGAACATATGTGGGAAGATTTCATTTATATAAAAGAAATATTTAGACCTATATACATAAGTTTATGTTTCTCTGATGTTTGCATGGAAAACTTCCACACTGTTCACAGTAATCATCTCTGGGGACTGAGATTTGAGGGAGAGAATGGAAAATGGGGAGGTTTACTTTATAAACATCTACAAGAGTCAGATTGTTTTAAACTGCATACATTACTTTCATCATAGAAATTAACTCTTAAAAGTCTTACACATTTCCAAACTCATTTATTTAATGCCCACCAGATGCTGAAAACATGAAATGCCACATTTTGAGACAAGAGGACGGGTTTAGCAAGAAAAACGGTTCGACGTCACACAATACCCATGTCACGTATAAACCATAAGCACCTTGAAGACAAGAGTCAGGGGTGTTTTGGTCACCATTTAACCCAAGTACCTATTACAGTTTTTGGTACATAGAAAGTATTCAGTAAGAATTTGCCAAATAAACAGATGCCTATATGAATGAATGAGGGCATCTAAAAATATGAAGGATCTGATGTAATCTGCAACTCAATGTCTCTACCACCCTTGTCCTTCCATAAACCAAGATTTATTCATTTGCAAAATCAAAATTCAGATGTTTTATGATCGCCTCTGGATGCCACTGTGTCTAAGTCCACATGAAAAACAGCTGTCTGTCAGGTGATGGGGAATGCCACTCCTGGCCTGAGGCTGCCACCAGCATTGTTCGAGCCCCAGTGCTTACAGGGATGGCAACAATTTAGAATTCCTATGTTTTGTTCTCTGTGCCTTTTTGATCTCATACTGTTTTGAAGACTGTTCCCAAAAAGTGTGAGGCACAGTCTATGGGTGTAGCATCCAACGAGGAACTGCAGTGCTAAAGTACATTCCCACAAACATATCGATCCCATGCCCAATCCACCGAGGAGGGCAGCAAGTGCCTGCCAGTGCCTGATGTTTAATGAGCTGCACCAGAAAGCTGACCTTGTACACAACATGACATCATTTCTGCCTTCCGGTCCTCCAGTAAGTCTCCTCTGCTCTATACATCCTGCACAGAGCACTTCTGCTAGAAAAATGTTTAAAATAATCTGTGAGTACCCTCTTGTTTCTTATCTAGATTTTTTAAACTAAGAAGCTCTTATTTTACTACAACCAATAATTCTCATGAATAAATGATTATGTGTCTTCATTTTCACAATTTTATTTTAAGTGGTGACCTTGGTTTATTGAAGACTATTAGATATTGGCACATAACACACTGTCTGGATTTTAAAAGTGATAATACCCTCCTATTGCAGACATTTACAGCTTTCTGATTATTGGTTAATCCATTTTCCTTTGTCATCTGTTTTAAATACCTTCAACAGGAAAGATGGTTTCCATTTTGTTTTGAAGTTTTGAGCTTTGAAGTCTTAAAACACAAAGAATGTCATCATGCCCATGCATAAATCTCTTCAGTGGCTCTCTGATACTTAGTACAAAAGTCAAAGTCCTTGCATCAACTATTTGGTGCTTTGTGATCTACCCTTGCCTGATTTTCCAGTTTCATCTTTGGATCATCTTCCCCTCACTCCCAAAGCTTCAGCCACACTACCCTTCTTTCAGTTCTTCCAACTAGCCAACACGTCTCCTGCCTCAGGGCCTTAACATATACTACTTCCCAGTCCAGAGTGCTCTCCTTCCCTCTACTTCTCCCCTGGCCATCCTTTAGGTATCATGTTAAATATCAGTTTCTTAGACAGGCTTCTCTAGCCCCCGAATCTATACTACATTATCTTCCTGTTATTTTCTCTGTGCTCTTTCCCTTCATGAAATTTTTTGCATGCACTTGCGCGCGCGCACACACACACACACACACATAATGTATATACACACTATGTTTACTGATTTAACATACGTCTCATTAGATGATAAGATTCATGGCATTTTTGTTGACCAGTGCTAATCTCAACAAATATTGTTGGTTAAATTAAAACATAAAAGAAGTGAATTTCATTCCCTCTGTTAACTAATTTGTTATAAATATAAGTTGGACACAGTAAGAGGAATTAAATCCTTATTTCACTCATATTCAAAGTGGGCATTCCTACCTAGGATGAGATTTGGGGAGGGTTTAGATTGCGGAGAAGGAAAATATTTGGCACCATATTTATGAGACCCAAGGAAGGAAGGGGAAAGGTTGTATTCTGAAAGGGAGAAAAGAGAGAGAAAGAATGAACAAAATAATTATATTAAGGAAGCAAAGAAAGTGGGCAGAGAACAGATAGGTGGAAATTGGGGAGTTAACTGGAAGGTGAGGAGAACTTTGGAATGTCACTTGAGAATGGGAAAGCGAAGTCCGGGTTGATCAGAGGTGAAGGAGACTGGTTGAGGAAGCAATTAGGACTCTGTGGAGAGAGAAGATGTGGGTGATCAGGAAGGCCTTTGTTTTAAAAAAGTTCCGGGTGTGAGATAAGCACACCTGGAACAAAACCTTACCTGGAGCCCAAGAGGAAATGAGAGAAACGTCTGAGGACCTTTGTAAACTTAGAAATCCTGAATTGTGTTCCATAGTTATTGAGCGCCCAAGTGCCAAATGTGGGAGACACACATTATATATTTGATTATTAATGTGAGAGTGTAAAGGTGAACATTATTGCCCTGGCAAACAACCAAAGTATCCTTTAGTCTTGCGCAGTGAGATTACTAGATCCATGTTCAATCTCATGTTGAAGGAGGTGACAATAGGAAAAAGAATGGAGAATGCCAGAGTCTGAGCTGCCCTGTTTCTGCTCTGTATAGTCAAGCCTCCTGTGGCTTCTGGCTGATTCTCCACATCTACAATGGTATACTGGGAACTGTGTTACTCTCAGTTGCTCTTTGGGCATTGTATATCTTTTTGCTTTTCTTTTCTTTCTTTCTTTCTTTTTCTTTCTTTCTTTTTTTTTTTTTTTTTGAGACAGGGTCTCACTTTGTCACCCAGGCTGAAGTACAGCAGTGTGCAATGTTGTAGTCACAGCTCACCACAGTCTCAAATTCCTGGCTATGTAATCCTCCCGCCTAAGCCTCCCAAAGCTCTAGGATGAGGTGTGAGCTGCCATGTCTTGCCCTGTACTTCTATATAAATTTTAAAAATAGATTGGTGCCAATCTGAGACCTCATAGAACACTGGAGACAACAGTAATAATAATAATAATTGATATTTTTCATAGATAATAAATGATATTCATTGAGTACACTTTATAGTCGGCCCTTTTCTAAGAAGCTTATATGTATACAGTAAGTCCCCTACATACAAATAAGCTCTGTTCTGAGAGCACATTCATTAAGTACAATTTGTTAGAAAGTCCGAAGTTAACCTAAGTACCCAAATAGCATAATCAGCTAAGTAGTACTGTATTGTAATAGGTTTATATTACTTTTCACACAAACAATACATTAAAAACAAACACAAAATAAATAAAACACTTTTAATCTTATAGTACAGGATCTTGAAAAGTAGAGTAGTACAATAAGTGATTGTACTACTTATTGTACATGTGAACACACATTCACATCTTTGAAAGTTTGCAACTCGAAGGTTCATATGTAGGGGACTTACTGTATGTATCAACTTATATGCATCAGTTTCTTTCATCTTCACAAAAAATGAAGCTACTATTATTATTCCCATTTTCCAGATGGGGAAAATGAGACCCAGAGAGATTAGTGTCATTCAACAAAGTGTCAAAAGACTCAAATTCAGACAACCAAACTCCAGAGCCCAACTCTTAATCATGATATCCATTCCTCCAATTTGTACACACCTTACAATTTACAAAGCCCTTTATAAGAGATACAAATATTATCTGATCCTCTTTAAATGCTTAAAAAATAAGTAAAAAAATCTTTGTCTCCATCGTAGAAATAGGGAAACTGAGGCTCAGAGATATTAAAGTGCTAGTGTAGGAAATCAATAAAGTACTCATTGCTGGCCAGACAGGGTCTGAAATCCATGAGTCCTCACTCCTAAAATGCCACACCATCTTTTACTTCTGCCTTAGCAGCCTTGTTGCATCTACACAGTGAGATATACAGAGGATAAAAGCTGCATCAAAGATTTGTTGGGTTTGGCACAAAGATCCTAGTATCTGGAAACATGACATTATCTCTAACTTGAAATATGATTTCAGACAGCCTCAATGTCAGGGAGTATCTTGGGAAGAGAACAGAGGAGAAACTGACCAGGTGAGTGACATCTAATCGCTGGCTCCAAAAATGACCCCTTCTTGGAGCGGCTGGCTGTGCCTGTCCGAGTGGCTCTGCTGCGGCAGCAGCCTGGGAGAGTGACCAAAAAGCAACGCAGGGAAGAAAAAGAGAGGAGAGGAATCCTACACTGGAGCCCTTTATTATGCCTTTTCTGGGTAACGCCTCTCTTGTCTTCATGCCCTCTCTCTCCCACCCCTGCCATGCCGTACCCAAGGCCAAACATTGAAATTCCTTCCGCTCCTGGCTGCCACTGGTAGTTTCTGTCTCATTTCTCCATTACCCCAGGGACAAATCCATTCTACTGGGTCCTCTGATGGTTTCTAGCAGCCAGGACATTGCAGTCCTGGCTCATATTACCCACTAACTCATCATCCTTCCATTACACGCTTCACACCGAACCACGTTTGCTTCCGATCCGCAGTGACATTCCCCCCTCCTTTTTTTTTTTTTTTTTCTAACTGCAGTCCAATAATGCTGACATGGTTAGGACTCGGAAGTCATGGCTATTGCGGCCAACTCCCGAGCCGCGGAAGCTTGGGGCAGGGATGGGGAAAGCTAGAACGTGCCTCCCTCCGTGGCAACATCATGCCCCCAAGCCCCAGAGGTCCTGCTGGCCAAGGGGCAGCCGCACAAACCCACGCAACCCGGGGCTCCCACCCCCTGCCTCCTGCCGCCGGGCGGCTGCTATAGAAACACCCGGCGTACACACTGGTCTGAAATTGACACCCCTCGCGGACCGGGACCCGAGCGGGATCTGCCTGCTGCCTCAGTCACCATGGCAACATGCCGAGAGCCGGGCAGCCAGCAGCGCGCGGCGCGGGGATACTCACTCCATCGCGGGGCTAGGCGGCCGGGCGCGCTGCTGCGGGGC
>NW_007259503.1:408734-431962 GCF_000164805.1 Carlito syrichta
TAGCACAACCCAGAGGGCGTAGGGAAACGGTTGAGTCATTGGCAAAGTGGCAGCTCTCGCCGCTTGGAAGTTGCAAGGAGCGTCTGGCCTCTGCAAATAGCAAAGACTGCCCCCAGTGGTCTGGGCATGGGCTCGGAAGCGCCATTGTGCCAGCCCGGTGAGCATCCGTGTGAGTTTGTCAGGGAAAACTCCAGCGGCGTTGCGGAGCGTTAATGCGGTGTTCCTCCACTTCGGCGACCCCACGCCCTTTTCCATTTTACCCTGTATTCTGCATATTCCCGCCTGCCAGGAAGATATTGTCCGGGCTTAGTTTCTCAAGTCTGTTCTTTTGAAACACAGATAATATTGAATATGGTTTCCCAAATTACCACGGCCCCATCCGATGGGGACGAACCCCACTGGGGTATATATTCCCGGGCTCCATCCCCTCTGAGCATCCTTCTAACGGTTTCCAGAGCGGGAACCTGGTTCCCATCCAACTGTCCTGCACCGGCTGCAATGAAGAGTAGACAGGACAACCTGGGATTTTCCTGGTATCTCGCAGCTGGTCCCTGTGTGAGCTGGCGTCTGCTAGGACGCAGCATAAAGCACGGGCATGGCCATCGCAGACCCTGCCTGGGTGGGGCTCACTCACGGGTTAAGGAAAAGGCAATGCACAGATAAAAAGCAAAATACGCGTATCATTACAGACTGAACTCACTGCTGTAACCATTAAGTGATAAGAGACTGTGATGAATCCTGAAATTAATTTGTGGTGATGATTGAGCAACTCTGTGAACATAGTAAAATCATCAAATTGTGCATTCTGGCTGAATGTTATGAGAATTATATCTTAATGAAGGCTTTTAAAAATGCACTGGTGGAGAATAAAAGGGAAACAGATTTGCTTCGGTAGGGTGTTCAGAAGTGACCTTCCCAAGAGACTGGCCCAAAGGGAGATCGCATCCAACAGGGGAAGGGCATTCTGGCCAGCCACAGCCTGCAGAGTGCCCCTAGGCGGGAAAGCGCTCCCCACACCAAGGGGCTGGCAGCAGACCAGTGCAAAGTCAGTGGAAACACCGCTCCTCCATTCCCTTTGGAGAGTGAGCGGCAAAGTCACACCCAGTAAAGATTCACAGAGCTGTTTTGTGGAAGGAGATTCTGGATCAACTCCAGGTTTCCCTTCGCAGAGAATCTACTGCGAATTTGGAGATCATAAATCCTCCCTCAACCCACGTCCTGCACCAATTACCATCCTATCTTTACTCTTCCCCTTCATATCCAAGACTCTTAGAAGGTTGTCCACACTCACCATCACCATATCCTCAATTCCCGTCTGCTTCCTGCAGCATATAGGATTAAATTCAGGTGTGAGTGATTAAGAGGCTTAAACAGCAAAGAGATTTGCTTTTCTACCTCTTAAAAGTTTAGAGATGAGCAGTCCTGGGCCAGTTCAGCAGCTCTTCTTCTCAAAGCACTAAGAGGCCCAGGATCCTTCATAATGTTGCTCTACCATATGTGTTTTCATTTCATGGTCGAAGTCCAAGTTGATTGCTCTCGCTCCAGCCATCGTGTCTGCATTCTGGCCAGCACAAAAGTAGAAAGGGCAAAGAAGAAGGGGCAAAGGAAGCATACCAGCTGCCTCTGAAGGAAGGCTCCTAGAGCCGCCTCCGGGCACTTTCACTTATACCTCTCTGGTCAGAATTCAGGCACATGGCTATATTCAGTTTCCAGGGAGACTAGGCAAAGCAACCTTCACTCTGCATAGTCAGAAGCCTATCCCAAAACTGGGGGCTCCACTCTCAAGGAAGAAGGGGAAAATGAATGTTGGGGGACAAACAGCAATCTTTGCCATCCTCTTTTATGCTTAGCATTCTGGCTTCTGCCTCCCCCTTGCCACCAACATGACTCCCTATAAAGTCCCCAATACTGAATACAATAGACATGTCTCACTCCTCTTCTGAGTGACTTATAAGCTGTGTTGGACACTTTCACAACTCGTTTTTGTACTTGAATTTGGGTTTGTTGAAGTATAATTTACATACAGCATAATTCACTCTTTTTAAGTGTGTGGGTCTATGAACTTGGATACACAATGAAGTCACATAACCATATATTACATTATCATCACCCCAAAGAGTTCCTTCCATTCCTTTGATAGTCAATTCACTCACTCCTCTGGAAACCACCGATCCCATGTCTGTCCTCAGGGTTTTGCTTTTTTCAGAATGTCATATAAATGGTATCAGACAGCATATAGCCTTTGTGTTTGATTTCTCTCACTTCATAACTGCTTTTGAGATCCATGCATGTCACGTGTATAGGTAGGTAATTCCTGAGTAGTATTCTTTGTGCAGATGGATGACAATTTGTTTATCTGTTCACCACTTGATGGATATTTAGACTGTTTCCAGTTTATGGCAATTATAAAATAAAACTGTCATAGACATTCATGTACAGGTGTTTCTGTGAATAAATGTTTTCATTTCTTTGGGATAAATATTTAGTATCACTCCTTCTATTTTGAAATACTGTTTTCTGTGACATCACAATACCACAACTCTAGCTATGTAGAGCTATGTAGGATTCTACCTAAACTCTTCTCACTCCTACTGTACATTCTCTTCCTGAGCAATTCCATCTACTTCCATGGCTTTATTTAACCACCGTTATGGTGCTGACTTCCAAAACTAAGTCCATAGCCCAGATTACTTTCATAAACTTCAAAACTGAATATCCAAAGGCCATTGTAACATCTTCACAAACACTCCAAACCCAGTATGTCCCAGATGCACTGATCACTTTTACCTGTAAGCCTCCTTCTAATAACCTGCCTGCCTATCCTAATAAGAGAAAAGGTGCAAGGGTCCACACAGAAACCCAGGGACCTGCCTTGATTCCTCATTATCCTGACCTCCAAGATCCAATCAACAAGATTTATCCAGGATACCTCCTGAATAGCCATCAAGTCTATTTCCCTCTCTCTAACCTCACTGCTATTGCTAAAACAGTCTTTCCTTTGGCCTCCTCATGTCCAGTCACATCCTGTTCTAACCCATTGAGCCCTATTGCCAGAGCAATCTTCCAAAGACACAGAGCTGATCCTATTATCTCCTTGCCTGATACCTTTCAATGGGCTTTTCTTACCTTTAAGATAAAGGTGAAATGGAGTTATAAGTACATTCTATGTTTTTTTAAAGTATATTGACTATAACATTTTTCAAATGCCATAGTTAAACAAGAATGAATCCATTTTATAAGGCTGAGTTATACCTTGTTAAGAGTCATATTATCTGCCATATTAACTTTAGGGGGAAAAAATCACACACTTTAGAGGCAGAATTTAGTAAAAAAAAAAGCCAGCTTTCCATTTGCTAACTTAGAGATCGTGAATATATATAAATATGTTGAACATATATTAATTTGTTTTGAAAATAAAATACAAGCCAGGCTCGGTGGCTCAGCCTGTAATCCTGAGCTTTGGGAGGCTGAGGAGAGTGAATTGCCTGAGCCCGCGGGTTCGAGACCCGCCCGGACAACTTGGCGAGACCTCAACTCCACAATAAATCAGAAATTAGCCAGGCGTAGTAGTCTGTAGTTTCAGCTACTTGGAAGGCTGAGGCGGAGGGATCACCGGAGCCCAGCAGGTCGAGGCTGCGGTGGCCAGGAGTGGCCACTGCACTCCAGTCTGGGTGACAGATTGAGACTCAAACTCAAAAAAAAAAGAAAAGAAAATACAAAGTGTATTAAGTGCCTAGCATGAAGTCTGGTACCTAGTAGATACTCAACAGATAGTAACTCTAAAAAGCTGTCAGCAGCAGCATTATTTCACTGCCACTTTCCTCTGAAATTTTAAACATTTTAATAGCTATATCTTTATTTGTCTTTATACTATTCCTTTGAAGAAGTGAGATCAATACAGGTAATAGACACTGGAAAGACCAATTTGTTTATTCTTATTGGTGAATTGAGAATGTTAGCATAGATGATACATTTATGTGTTTGTTTAAAAAGATATAAATAGACTGGGCACGGTGACACAAGCCCATAATTCCAGCACTTTGGGAGGCCAAGATGAGCGAATTTCTTGAGCCCATGGGTCCGGGAACAACCTGGGCAACTTGGCAAGACCTCATCTCTACAATACATTGAAAAATTAGCAGGGCATGGTAATGTGCACCTGTAGTTCTGGCTACTTGGAAGACTCAAGCAGAAGGATCGCCTGAGCCCAGCAGGTCGATGCTAGGGTGGTCGTGAGCATGCAACTGCACTCCAACCTGAGCAGCAGAGTGAGATTCCAACTCAAAAAAAAAAGTTATAAATATATGCATAAACACAGCCTGGCTAGAAAGTAACAGAGTATGACTATGTAGATACTTTGTTATACATTTTCATATTGCTAATTCATTGACAAGTTAATTAATTGTTGATTAACTAGTTTAATTAATTAACCTTCAATTCATTAAGCTGAGCTCACTAGGAACCATATGCACACCAAATGCATATTAACAACTCTCCAACTTGGGAGTCAGTAGCGTAACAACTCTACCTATTTGAAATTGAGTCAAGACCAAGGAAATAAGTAAAACAATGACATCAAAAAGTCCATGCTGCAAGCACTTGCTCTTACTGTTCTTGGCGTCATAAACTTCACGAATATCTGATGAAAACTATGAATCTTCTAGAACCCTCTTCTAGAACAAATAGCTAGTTTCAGTTAAGTTCCACATCTCAATCTTCTACCACTAACAAGTTCTCTCTGAAATATGTCACTCAAGCAGTTTCTTGTAGATATACAAGAAAAACACACAAGGAGCACAAATTCACATTTTGCTGAATGTATCAGAGGATTTGCCTACCCCTAAAGTCCATCCATCGTTCATGAACTTCAGGGTAAGTTCTACTTGTCTGAAGTTTGCAACTTGCTCACAAATACATTGTTTATATTCATTCTACAGTTATCCTGTAGTACAGTTGTTGTTTTCACCATGTTGTGGATGAAGAAGCTTAAGCTTAGAATAGTTAAATAATCTGCTGAGATCATATTAATAGAAGTCAGATTCCTCAATAGAGTCTTCAACCTCCTGGTCTAAAAAAGAACAAGCTACCTCTGAGACAAAGACCTAACAGGATTTTATATAGGTAGAAAGCATGAACTTTAAAACAGCCATTTTTTTTCTCTTTATTTTAATGATGTGGAGTACATGTATTCAGGGTTAGATATACAAATGTTCATTTTGCAGGTACCCTTGATGATGAGGTGTGCCCCGTCCCTCCCCTGGCAGTTTCCCTCAACTGCCAATCCCACCCTCACTCCCCTGACAGTTTCCCACTACTGCCAATCCCTTTCTTATAGTATTATGATAATTGTTTAAGGTCCACTTTTGAGTGAGAACATATGGTACTCTAGAACAACAATTCTTAAACCAGGTACTATGAGTAGTTTTCAGGAATATGACTGAGATTATAAGCAGAATTACGGCTTGGAGGATAGAGAATGGGAGTTCATACCTCTCACCAAGATCCAGCATTCTCTGATTCAAAACAAACAAAACTCTAAATATGATCAGACATCTAGTATATCTTCTGACTTGCTAAAAATATAAATATACAATGAGAAGGAGTTGGAGAGAAACAGGAATGTGGTACTTCAGTCAGTAACAACTATAAGTGAGGAAGAAAAGTATGAAAACAGGCACCGGATGACAGCAACCACCAAAATATCAATTTAGGATCACAGTGGAGGCACACACAGTAGCTCCTGAGGACATCAAGGAGTGACCATGGTTAGGGCTTATGTTGGAAGTTAAATAGGCTTTTAAAATTTTCCATTCAGATTAGGCTTTTAATGTGTGTGTTTTGGCCAGGTGAAAAAGTAGTAGTTTAGAAAATGCATTCACTATTCTTGTGGCACTTGGAATAATGGAGATATCACTATAATTTTAAATGCCTAACTGAGGAAGAAGGAAATAAAAACAAGCACTATCACTGCCAAGCTCAATGCAGCATTCCAATATATTAACAAACCAAAACCAAATCATAAGATTGATAATTAAAACATAAAATTGGACAGCTTTCTTGTCTACTTGCCATTAACATTGCTGGATTTCAATTGTGCTTCTGCAATAAGAGTGTTGTGTCCTACGGAGCTTTCTGTACTTTTTGTATTTTATAACATGCACTGCTTGTTGCCTTTTATATTACTATGTAAATAATGTTACTGTTAGAGGCATATAGGAAAGAAACAGCTCTAACTGAAACTAGCTATTTGTTCATCTAGAACTTGTGGAAGTTAGGGGTGAGAGATGAGGGTGAAAAAAATAATCTATGGAGGCCGAGCACCATGGCTCACGCCTGTAATTCCAGCACTTTAGTAGGCCTAGGCGAGAGGATTGACTAAGCCCAGGAGTTAGAGACCACCCTGAGCAACTTGGTGAGACCTTGTCTCTGCAATACATAAATATTTTAAAAATTAGCTGGGCATGGTGGTCCTGTAGTCCCATCTGCTTAGAAGGTTGAGACAGAGAGATCGCCTGAGCCCAGCAGACTGAAGCTGTAGTAGCCGTGAGTGAACCACTATGCTCCAGCCTGAGCGACAGGGTGAGATTCCAACTCAAAAAAAAAAAAAAGTTTTGTTGTTCTGAAGATTTCCCACTTAGTTATAGAGTTGGAGTTAATATAATGGAGTCACTATTAAGACTATTCAGTTCCATGTCTCAATCTTCTACCACTAACAAGTTCTCTCTGAAATATGTCACTCAAGTAGTTTCTTATAACTCTGCTGATGCTGGCTAAAAGTAGCATATAGTTTGTGACAGGGAGGATGCTGGAAAAGTACAAGCAGTTATTTTCTTTTGTTAAACATGGGCAAAAGTGATCTCCCTCCTTCACAGTCTTTCTGTTGATTTCTATATATATTTATGTGCATGCTCACATAAGACACTAATAGCCTTGGCTTCTGACTCATGGATGACTCTTAGAATCATAGTCTACTGATGATGGGAGGGGTTCTAGGGGTGACTTAGTCCAACAGCCAACACAAATTTCTACAGTTGACCTGGGATCATCCTCCTTGTTGAAGCACACTTATTGTTTTCTTCTAGCTCAGAAAGCTGAAAAGACCTATTTGTTTTTTGTTTTAGAATCTGCTCACCCACCCACAAAATGACGTATGTGTTCAGAACAGCTCATGATTATGTGTGTACAGATGTAGCAAGAACATTTATTTCACTACTGCCAAGTCTGACCTATGATGGAAGATGAACAATGACCTCTCAGAGATAACCCAGTGACACCATGGACTCATCAAGGGGATTTTGCTGAGGAAAATAGCTGCTCCTTAACCACACATTAGAGAGAAGCCAGCCTGATGACACTCAGATATGCTGCACATTGGTTAAGCTGAGAGTCAGAAGACATTGGTAATGTTTAATTGACATAAGGTTATAAATACTTACGTTAGTATAATCCTATCAGCTCTGCTATGCTGAATGAAAATGTAGGAGCTATTTGGTTACTTGGTATCTTTATAGGGAGACTTATGTATATTTTCATTAAATACTTTCATTCCCAGATATAATACATCTCCAAATGTCAATATTAAAAACAACTGTGGTTAAGATGGCTCTCAAAAAAATTGAAACTAGTCTTGAGGAAGATTATATGAGAGTTAAAAAACCATTTCTCCCTTCTGATAGTGGAAAATTTGGATTTTTTTTGAGGCAGGAAGCTACTTTACACTAAGAAAAATGTGAATTAACATCTTATAAAAATACAGTCAAGGACTCATTAGAATGTAAACCCTATGGGGACAAGGAATTATTTTTCTATTTTGTTGATCCATGTCTCCTTTCACAGTACCTTTCACATAGTAAGATCTCAAAAATATTTGTTGAATAAAATAATGAAAAAATTCCTCTTGAACAAGACCCCAAGAAGTTGTACTTTCTTGGATGTATCTTTAATCAGATCAAAAAGTCTTTACAGGTGATGGTTCCCATAGAAATGCGGGGGTTCTTTTTACCTCTAAGTATGCATTGACTGTCCTACACCTATATAGCATTGTCTGTTCATATGTATATGTTGCTGTCTAAGGAATCAGGATCATCACACACACACACACACACACACACACACACACTATGCAGAAAAGTATGAAGATTTGTCTTTTCTTCCTTTGATGTTGGAGAAAATAATGAAAAGGGACTAAACTACACTTGAGGCAATACAGCCTGGTCTAGATTGTCAATGTTCCTCCAATCATATCAATACTCAATAAACCTACACTTTGAGAATATGTTTGGGACCAAGTGTGACATTTAATGTCTTTCAAGGGTCCAGAAGATCAAATTATATTCCTGTAGGTAGGGCAGCGTTTCCAATGAGGGGAGTAGATAGTCCCCACTCTCAGTCATTCTGGGATTGGGTAAGTCTTAGGATAGGAAACCTGCTGAGAGGAGTGTTAGCACAAGGTTAAAGGAAAAACATTGCCAGGTCCTATGGTAGGAACTGAAACTGTAATGATGCATAAGACATGTCCCTACAAATCTCAGGGTTAAATAAGGGAAAGACATATATACACACATATAGAGAGAGAGAGAAAGATATACACTCAAAATTATAAAGAGTTGTAATGAGTTACAAAGGTGAGAGTGAGTAGAAAAACAGGAAAAGCTTCCTGAAAGAGTTGATGTCTACACTATATTTTTACACCAGAAGTGTGTGTGTGTGTGTGTGTGTGTGTGTGTGTGTGTGTGTGTGTGTAGGCCTCTGTGTGCCCGTGTGTCCAAGAATTTGGAAAAAATTGTGAGAATATTTTCCAGGAATAGATTGGCAAAATCAAAGATCAAGAAACAAGAATCAGTAGGAAAAAGTCTATATATTTCTAGCATTTGCTTAAGTGTGGGTGCAGAGAAGGACCACAGTGTTGTTCAATTCCAGTGGCACCATTTATATACAATACAGTATGATGGTGTCCCCAGGGTTGTACAATGCAGTGGTCCTGAAGGACATCATTAAAAATAAGGCTGGAGATGAGACTAGATTACCTTGAATGCAGAAGCTTAACTGAGAGCTGGGTAAGGTCAGCAAACACAACACCCCTCCTGACTCCCAAATCACAAGAAGACAGTCATAGCCGGAGATACTCACGGTCTCTCTCAGTTTATGATTCCTGTTTCCTTGAAGATTGGAGACATATACAGAACAAATAGAATCAAATCATGATTGACATAGCTGATTTTATCTATAGTCATAAAGTATGTTCTTTCACATTTCAAACAGTTTAGTTTTTCTCCCCTCTGGAAAGTAGGAACAGCATGTTGTGACATGGGGGAAGGTATAATCTGGAGGCTGAACCCCATAATGTCTCCTACTCAGTCTTATACTGTAGCTCCCATGTCATGCAGCAAGATACTGGCATATAATGTATGTAGATGATGGATTTTAGGTTGTACAGGACTGGAGGCAGGAAAGCTAGTTATAAGACTGATGAAGAAGTTTGGAAAGCAACAGTGAGATCCTAAATTAGGGCAGTGAGAGTTGGCATGGAAAGGAAAGAGAGTCAAGAAATATGCCAGGACTCAGAATGTGTGGGTAAGGGAAAGGCATCGAGCCTGATTCTCACGGCTCGAATGACTCAGTGAAAGGTGATAGCACCAACGGAGCCAGAGCATTCAAGGGGAGCCTGCAGATGCCTCCAGAGGATTCTGACCTCAGCAAATGAACAACTCATCATCATCTCCCTCTGGACTGGGACCACCTTGTGTTCTGTGAGTGACCTATGAAACCTATTAAGCTTCTTGCAATAGAGCTGTGCAAAGAGGCCAGGAGATGAGAAATAATGTTGGAGGAACCAATTGAACTAGATTTCTACAGTATACTCTTGGGAGAGCTGTGAAGGTACAGTGTCTGAGAGCTCAGGGGGAGATAGGTAATACAACTGATGTTCACAAGTTGTATCTTAGCTGTACTTTAGTCTAGAGAACTAGGTAAGTAACACACAATAAGAAGCAATTTGGTTTTCAGGTAGCAAACTTTCCATCTTTAGAAAGAGTAGTACATTAGGCTGAGCATTCTCTTAGCTACAGTTTCCACTTCCATTCTAACACTGTTCTCAGTTAAAACTTTTAAATATCTTTTGAACCAAGTGAACTATTTTTTATCCCATCACCCTTGCCTGTTATGCACTTTCATTAACACTCCCAGAATTCCTCTCTCCATTATTATCATCCTACCACTGACTTAAATGCCCATGTGAATGCCTACTCGGGCATGGCAGCAAACCCTGTCTTCAAAGTTCCTTGACCGCCTAACCCTAACAAATTCATTTCAATCAAGCCAACTACTCCCATCAGATTTCATATTTACGTGCCAAATATGAACATGATCAATTTTTTAAAAGGATGAATAATAGTTTTCTTTTACTTTCTCAGATGTCTAGAATCAACATTCTTTCATATTCACCTTTCCCCTTTGTTCCTACAAATGTCCTGTAACATAAAAACAGCAGGGATACTCCTGGGTTGAGGACCAAATCTTGGGAAAGAGATGGTGCAGTGCCATCTGCACACTCTTCTTGCTGTCTTCCTCACAGCTGTGCTCAACACGTGAGCAGTCCCTGAGGATCCAGGTTTGGGGAGCAGAAACAGATGGGAGACATGGGGCAAGGGTAGGCTCTCTCCTTGCTTCCTAGACCCCATATTCTTTGTACTGGAACTCTCAGACTGTTTAGGAGAAATGGAAATATACCCTGGTCTTTTTCCAGTGAGTAAGAGAGGACATTGCTACCCACATTTCCAATGTTTGCCCAACGAGTTTGACACAAATGCAGATCTGAGCAATGAACCTGCATTGGTGAGAAGGTCCCTGTCAGGGTCAGGTCAAGGTTCTGGGGTATGTCCATATAACAGATATGCATGTGTGCCCTCTGAATCTAAAATAAATATATTTTTTAAAAATTTCAAATGGGATGATTTTGGTTTCAGAAACTTCTTCTCCCCTTTTCCATCCTCTGGACTATTTTCTCTGATCTCACCCCCACCTGGCTAAGGTGTTAGCTCATGATAATTTTAGGTGCGTTTTGTAAGCTCAACACACAAAGGCCAGGTACATATTTCAAATGAGTAAAGTGGGCCAGATAGATGAACAATAGGAAATGGTGGGACCTGTGACCAACCAGGAGTCCATACTCCATCTAAAAGGGATTACCTCTACTCAGCCCAGTCAACTACCACCATATAGGAATATAGATAGATCTGATGTGTTCAGATTTTCCTCTAGAAAAACAAGAAAAAGTAGTTATTTTTGTGTACAATCTTCCTCAAGAAAATGATGAGTAAGTAACTAAAATTTTTAAAATAATCTTGTGGATACTGTGGTCATATTTGGTTGACAACCTCTGGCTTAAGGGCTCAGTTGTAATGGGTTTTAATTTCATAAACCACATCAACATGTCATAGTTTTTCTGTAGATTCACATAGTTTACATTCCGTGGCTATTTATTGGATTTGGGGTGGAGGGGAGGAGGTCTGGGCCTCTTCAAAAGGTGTCAGTTGCTAGGAAGTGAAATGTCAGGGCATACACAAATTTGCTTGGTGGAGTCCTGGGTTTCAGTACAATCTCTTTTCTGGGCTGTAAGCAGATGAGTGGAGAGAAGGGGAACAGAAGTGCTTCTCACAGAACTCGGGCATGGCAGCAGACCCTGCAGCTTCTCTAACCCCTCAAATAACCTCCCCCAAAGTTGGTGGATGGAAAGCTTCTCTGTTGACTGTAGGCATGGTGTTTCAGTCGATATTCAGAAGCTCCTTTATTTATTTATTTATTTATTTTTTTTTTTTTTTGAGTTGGAGTCTCACTCTGTCACCCAGATTGGAATGCAGTGGCCACTCCTGGCCGCAGCCTCGACCTGCTGGGCCCCAGCGATCCTTCCGCCTCAGCCTTCCAATAGTCGGACCCTCTACCTAGGTGGCAATTCTGCTTCCTGAGCTGTCCTTCAAGCCTCGCCAAATTGCTCCCCTGCCCTCTGGGCCCCCTTCCTTGACATGTGGTTCTGTTTAAGATTACATACATTTTTTTCCTGGGCACTCTTTAATGTGAGACAAAAGCCTTCTCTGCCAGCATCTTAAAAGCAACTTACAAAGATGAACTTGAGTTAAATGTGTTTGTCCCCAACAATACAAATATCTGCTTCCCTTTTAATTTTCCATATTTATAATCATCACTTCCACAGCACTCCTAAACCAAAATATTAGAAAGTGTTTGAGAAGTCAAAATAAAAAAGTAGACAGAAGCCAGGCTGGCTCTGAAGAGTGAAGTTTATCTCAAGAACCCTAGAACCTCCCTCAGCCTCACAATCCTCCCTTGGAGATTCAGATTTCCATGGAGGACACTTAGGGACCAAGAATTTTTTTTTGAGTTGGAGTCTCACTCTGTCGCCCAGACTGGAGTGAAGTGGCCGCTCCCGGCCACCGCAGCCTCGACCTGCTGGGCTCTGGCGATCCTTCCGCCTCAGCCTTCCAGGTAGCCGGAATTACAGGCATGCACTACCACGCCCGGCTGATTTTTTGATTTATTGTAGAGATGAGGTCTCGCTGCCCAGGCAGGTCTCGAACTCGCGGGCTCTGGCAATCCACTCACCTCAGCCTCCCAAAGGAGCGGGATTACAGGCTGAGCCACCGAGCCCGGCTACCAAGAATATTTTAAAGCACTCTTTTCATCAAATGAATCTCTGATGTACCCGGTGTCAGACACTGTGACTGGTTTTGGGAAAAATATTTTGGTGTAGGAAAGTCTTTCAAATAATACCGCTTTTTAAAATGAATATGAAAGTATAAAGGAGCAGATTAACCAGATCAAAAACTGCATTTGATTATATAAATTATGCAAATCATCAGACTCTCCCATCCAAATAAAATGCTAATCATCCTTTTTAGAATAGTTCTGGGCTTTGACTTTCTGTGCTACAAGGCAAAAATGTTCTAGAATATGTTTTGTTTGTTGACCATGTGCCTTCAATTCACTTGTAAAAGGAGAGAGGCGCCCCAATCAGCACTTCCAGAGCCAGGCCAGGAACTGAAAGAGCAGACTGCTAAGTTAAGCAGGGGTGAGGGAGGACACAAGAATTAGCCGCAATCTAAGGTTGGAACCAGCAAACTTGAGGAGGTGCAGGGTTTGAATGCCAAGAAACCCAAGATATGTGTTTAATCTCACTAGTTGCATGATCAGAGTACAATGAGGTGGAGTTTGCTAGGGGGAAAGTCAAGGAAGTCTTCCACGTCCTCCTGTGAGCATTTCCTAGGGTGAGAATGCAGGGGGAGTTTTCATGGGTGATTTGTATTGTTATTATTAGAGCTGAATGCAAAAAGTAAGCTTTTCTGAAAATCTAGATCGTTTTGATTTAACTTCCTACCTTGACAGAGCCCTAGAATCCATATGAACAATACTTACTTGTTTGTATATCAGTCTTTTGGGGCATTTTTTTAAAGTTTAGGTTTTAATCTTAATAATGGAGATTTTCTTCAGATATTGAAGTGCCTCCGATAAGTTATGACCTTTTTTCTTTTATTTTTTCCACCATATCAAATCACAACCAACCCAGAAGACATAGCCACTATTGGAAAAGACATTAACTCTTGAAACTTTAGTAATGTGGCTCTCTGAATGGAATAAGCTATAGCTAACAAAGTATGTACAATAATGTGTTATATCTATTTTAAGTGATTTTAAAATATTTTAAAGTTACAGTATTAGAATACCTTGATTACTTTTAATATGTGAGGCATCATCAAACAATATCATATAAGGATTACAATCAGAGTTGGATATCAGTCAAGCCAAAATGTGGATGTGAGGTTGGTTACCTAAAGGAAGAGTGAGCAAATAAGTAAATATAGTATGGATAAAGGAAACAGGTTTCTCAGTGTCAGAGAAGGGAAAAATATATACAGAAATGAAGAAAACTAGAAAAAAACCTGTGGTGTAGGATTGGAAAGAGCGGTATTGGCATTAACACATAGTTTTTAATGACTAATAGAAAGATAGATAGATTACACAAATATGTGTATGTGTGTATGTATACTCATATGCACACAAACCTATATTTCTTAGCTCTGTCCAATAATGGTCTGTGATATGTAACACCACAATGAAAATGAGGACACTTGGACCCCAAGTCTGGGTTTCCAGATATCATGCTCCACTAGAAGGGACCAAAGGTCCTTACAGACCAGAGCCAGGACTGGAAAAGTGCAAGATGAGCCTGAAGCAACTTGTGCCAGAAAGTAAAGAAATACTCAAAGAATGATGGAACCAATCAAAGGACACAGGAACCAATTTGGACTGATTTGGTCTCAGGGGTCAACTTAGGGGCAATAGAAATAATGACAGAAACAGACTGTAACCCGTTGAAGAACATAAAAACCAGGAAACAGTAGGATGGAAAGAGAGAAGAAAGGAAAGAAGCGAGGGAGAGATGGGAAGGGAGGGAGGGAGGGATGGAGTGACAGAGGGACGGAGGGAGGGAGGCAGGTAGGCAGGCTTAGTTGGATGATAAGATTAACTTTCCAGTAGAGAAGTCTGGCAGACACCATCTTAACCAAATCAAAGTTAACACTCCAGTGATAGGGCAAAATGACATCATGTACCACCTAATGGGATGCAGTGAGAAGAATACATCATTACTTCTGTAATATTCCTGCCAAAGATACAGAACCTGTGTTAGTCACGAGGAAATATCAGACACATTCAAATTAAGGAACATTCTACAAAATAAGCAATCTACAATTGTAAAGGTCAGAAAAGTCAAGCAAAGAGCGAAGAACTGGCTGGGGAGTGTCTCACGCCTATAATCCCAGCACTTTGGGAGGCCGAGGTAAGAGGATTGCCTAAGCCCATGGGTTTGAGACCAGCCTCAGCAACTTGGCGAAACCTCATCTCTACAATAAATCGAAAATTTAGCTGGGACGGTGGTGCGTGCCTATAGTTCTAGCTACTTGGTAGGCTGAGGCAGAAGGACTAACTAAGTCTAGCAGGTAGAGACTGCGGTGGCTGTGTGAGCGTGACATGGCACTCCAGCCTGAGCAACAGAGTGAGACTCCAACTCAAAAAAAAAGTGAAGAACTGTTCAAAACTGAAAGGGATAAAAGAAAAATGACAATTAAATGCAGTTTGTGATTCTGAACTGGATTTTTTTTTCTATAAAAGATATTAGGAAACTTGAATGCCATTCAAAGATTGTATTGTAACAATTTTGTGGTAATAATCTATTAAAGTTTATTTTTCAATTTTGATGATTGTAGTATGGTTTTATTGAAGGATAACTTTTTTTGCAGGGAATATTGCACAGACTAATCAGAGTGATATGGCTTCAGGTTGGTAAATTATTCTCAAATGGCTCAGAAAAGAAAGGATCTGTGTAGCATTTTCAACTTTTCTGTAAGCATTTGATTATTTTATCTGTGTAATATATAATATTGCAATTTGCCACATTAATAAACTTTAGCAATTTCTTTGATCAAAGACAAAATATATTCATTATCTTGTGTATGTATTTTTATTTTTAAACTGCTATACCATATAATATCAGCATTTTTATTAATTAAAACAAAGAAACCAACTTTTTCTTCAAAGAAAGCCTGAAAGCAGAAAACCAAGAAATATCATAACAACTAAATAATATTTCATAACAACTTCACATCATAGGAATATTACAAACATGTATACACATAAATGGATGGATACTTAATAATATTATGTTTCATTATATTACATTACGTTCTTTATATTTGTTATCATGCACCTTGTTCTTTTTTTGCTTTAGTAGGTCATAGATTTCCCATTCTGAGTCCTTGTAATTGCAGAGTGTGATTTAGAGACATAGATATAGAAGAGACATTGTCTGGTTGTCCAAAGCTGGCATTATTTGTCTAGCTGTGAAAGGCTGCTGGTCTCCATTCATAAAGTATAGGTGACTACGTTCTTGAATGAAAGAAAAGAAAGGAAGTGAATGAATACTCCTTAGATGGAGTAGATGAAAGACTGAATTAAGCAGCCAGTTGCTTTAACTTCAGCTTTCAGGCTTCCCTCATCTAATAAGTGCTGCAATCATTATACCTGTTCAAAAATAACAAGTAGGTTGTATTGTGCTTGTGATTATACATCTAAAATCAATGAAGGGAAAAACAAATAATAAACTCATTCCTTGAATTTGTTTTTCTTATCTATAATGTAATCTATCTATTTTGCTAAGGTCCTATTGTTCCTAAATGTAGAACACCAACACCTAAATTATGAGAAATGCAAAGTACAAATGTAGGTTCCTAGACCATATTTAGCCCCTTTGAGTCAAAATGCCTAGGATAGAGACAGTTGATTTTCATTTTTGAAAACTTTCCCACAGAGTATTCTAACATACACTAACCTGTCTGAGAACCACCTCTAGGACTCCCTACAGGCTCAGGGATCCATCATCTTGTCTTGTCTTTTAAAAACTCTAATGTCAGCCAGGTGCGGTGGCTCAAGCCTGTGATCCCACCACTTTGAGAGGCCAAGGTAAGGGGATTGACTGAGTCCACAGGCTTGAGAATGTTCTTGGCAACTCGGTGAGACCTCATCTCTACAATAAATCAAAATATTAGCCGAGCAAGGTAGAGTACCTGTAGTTCCCCCTACTTGAAAGGCTGAGGTAGAACGATCACCTAAGCCTGGCAGGTCAATGCTGGGGTGGCCGTGAGCGTGCCACTGCACTCCAGCCTGGGCGATGGAGTGAAACTCCAACTCAAAAAAAAACTAAAAACAAAAACAAAACTTTAATGTCCTCTCTAACCTTTAGGTTCCTAACATCCCTCTCATCTCCCCACCCTCTCTGTTCACTGTCAAGTTAAAAAAGGAGGAATCTTGCAAACCCGTAGGCCTTAGCCAGTACAGGCAGGCTCTTGGGTCCCCAGAAGAACATGCAGAAGGGACTACTGATGTAGGGACAGCATCTTTGCCTTTTACACCTTGTCCCTCTCAGCACCTGCAATGAGCAGCCAATGACTGTAAAATGAGTAAAAGCTGAATGTGTGAACGGGTGATTGAATGAATTAGTTTAGTGCTTGATTAGTATGGTGACCAAAACAATAACAATTTTCGAATCCCTGAGACAACTGACCACTTGAAAAAGACATGTTACTTTAGCTCATGTCTACAAGGAAAACTGGCGGGAACAGATTCAGTAGATTTTAAAACTCCAGAGCATAGGGTATGGAATTCCCTGGAAATGCCTTGTCTTGAAGACAGCTCTAAGAAACAACTCTGGAACTGTGTGGGTGTCTGATTCAGAGTCTCACATGCATAAAAAAGAAATAGTGAAACTGTGAAATCCAAGGTCAGAAAGCTTCCCCATGCAGACACAAAACCACCCACCAGTTAAATTCTAGTCTACTCTGTTCTGCCTAACCTCAAGGAATCTGAGCTCTTCCCAGATTCTGACTTAACCAGATATTCCCACCACTAGATTAGTGAGGAAAGAAGAAGTGAAAGGAAGTAGACTCTTTGGAAAGAATGGAAAATGGCATTTCATGGGAAATATATAGCCATGAATTTGCTACCAGAACATCATAGTTTCTTCAAGGATATGATTTCCCTGCTGCAAGTATCTGCAAATATTTTTGATACTCAGGAATATGCAACACATTCTTTATAAGAGAGTATTGCTGTGACTTTCTCAACCAGGGACACATCACTCATGGCAGGCTGACTAAAATGGCCCCCAGTGATCTCCGCCTCCTGGAATCATGCCCTTGGGCAACTCCCTCCCCTTGAGTGTGAGCTGGCCAATAGAACACAGCAGAAATAATGTGATGTGATTAGGTTACAAACTCTGTATGCTAAGCAGCCTTTCTTTATTGCTTCCTCAGCTTGCATATTTTGATAAAGTAAATGGCCATATTGGAGAGGCACACATAGCAAAAAACTGAAAGTGGCTTATGGCCAATAGCCAGGAAGAATCTGAGGCTGTGAATCAAACAATCCTCCAGGAACTGAATTCTAGCAATGATCTGGATGGGCTGAGGAGCAGATCCTTCAAGAAGCTGAACTTTCAGATGAGACCACAGTCCTGAAATATCAGGACAGAATGTCTGGTTCTCAAAGTTCTAAACAGTTGCTGTTGCTACCCCTGCCCTGGTAGAGGCTATGAAACAAGACACACTCTTCCAAGCTATCTGTGTCCAGCACATCTATGACGACTTCTATAGTCACAGGGGACTCTGAAAGATGCCAAATGAAAAAAACCCCATTAAGACTGTGAAAAGATATTTACTGTTTTGTTTTTAAACAAAGCAATTGATCTTGCCTTGTCTTCTAAAAAGTGCTTTAAATGTCTGAAAAAAGGGATGATAAATTGAGTGCCACATCCTTATTTTCAGTCAAAGTCTTCCATTTTAAAGTAATTTCACATGCTGCAACCATCAGCTGTATGCAAGGAGGCTACCATGTGAAATAAGCCATCATTTGCTTGAATTTATTTATTTTTCTTTAGGATGAACTCCATGTCCAAACACACACACACACACACACACACACACACACACACACACACACCTATCTCACACACACTTGGCTATCTCTGTGGGAGGATAGATTTATTAAGCTCGCTCTAATTTCACCTTCCTTTTTCAATGTAGTGATAAATGAATTCAATTAGATGGAGACCATATTTGTGTGGCAGGCATGTCAAAAAAATGTGACTTCCTCCCACAGATCTCCTCATGTGCAATGACTAAAGGTACTTTCCTTCATTGCTGTCTCTTCAGGCTACACCCCTGAGACAGCTCTCTGACCAGAACACTTTCGATGATTCTTAGTGTGACATTGGTATAAAGGAGAAGAGAAATCCCCTGAGATGCCACCAAGGGAAAGCAGGGTACTTCCTTCTCTTTTTATTCCTCAAGCCTCCTGAAACTCAGCTGACCAATGAGGTATAAGATCTGGGTCACCTAGCACTTCTTTCTGTCAAGTTTGTATATCCCCATTGCAATGTTTGGGCTACCCATGACTACCCTCACTTATGATACCAACTACAAGTTTAGGGGTCTCCAAGAGCAACTTCAGATTTGATAAGTTGCTAGAAGGACTCACAAAACCCATTGAAAGCCATCAAACTCATGATTACAGTTTATCACAGCAAAAAGATACAGACTAAAAGCAGCCAAGGGAAGAGGTGCATAAGGCATGGTTCCAGAGAGTTCCGAGCACAGAGCTTCCTCTGTACTTCCTCTATGCCCCCTCCCAGGGGGTTTGTGCAGGCAATGCTTAATTCCCACAGTCACAATATATGATGATATATATTGAGTACCGCCAATTAGACAATTTCATCTGAGTCTTGGTGTCCAAAAGTTTTTAGTGGGGCTTGATCACATAGACATGATTGGCTGCACCTCTGACTGATCTTGGTCTCCTGCTTTTCCAGAGACTGAATTTACTCTGTGTGGTCCAAGGCTTCCCACCATAGGTCACATTGTTAGCATGGACTATCTAGCATAGCCCAAGGCCCCCTGGTAAACAAATCAAGCAGGATATTCCAGTGTCTTGAAGTTTACCTCCCAGGACCCAAGGGCAAAGACCACACCTCCTTTTGGGCACGGTTGGTCCTATACTACATACCAGCCCACACCAAAGCCCATCCAGATTCACCTGTTCTACTTGATGGAAATGTTCTGCCCCTAATCTCCTCTATCCCCAAGAACAGTACCAACAGGCACCTGAGTAATCAAGTCACTACCACCCCAGTCCAAGTTACTAGTGATTCTCGCCTGGCAATTCCAGCCTAACATCTCCTTGTTTCTACTCTTGCCACCTTGCAGGCCAGTCTCTACACAGGAAGAAATTCAAATGATGCCTCACTGCTCAAGTCCAACATTCTCAGTCCACAAAGACAGTCCTTTACACTTAGAATAAGTATCAAAATTTCTTTTCCTGGTTTACAGAGCCCTAAATGCCCACTCTGACCTCCTCTCAATGCACCTTATATTTCTCTCTCCATGTCCACTTGACTCTAGCCACTCTGACCTTCTTTCTCTTCCTTGAACACTCCAAGTTCATCATCTCCCTAGGATCTTTGCATGGCCTATTTCCTCTGCATTGAACCCTCTGCTCTTAACATTCCCAAAGTTGCTGCTTCTTGGAATTCAGAGCTCAGGTTAAATGTCATCTCGTGGTATCATCCTTCTTGACTTTTCAATCCAAAAAAATCTCCCAGCCATCTTCAAACACACCACCAGTTCACAATGACATTTAGTACGCTTAGCAATACTATTATTTTTCTTTTTTTCTTTTTAATTTTAAAGATGTGGGGTACAATTCAGGGTTAAGTATACAAATGTTCATTATGCAGGTACTCTTGTTGATGAGCTATTATTTTTCTTGTTTATTTCTTTGAATGCTTGTTTGTTTACTCTCTGCCTCCTCCCACAAAAACTGTAAGTTCCATACAAACAGGGACCAATCTACCTTTTTCATTCCTATATTCTCAAATCTTAGAAGAAAGTCTAACACATAGTAGGTGCTAAAAAAAAATTTGCTTAATGAATGAATGTATGCTTTTTTCTTTTTATTGTATAAATTTAAGATGTACAACGTGATGTTTTGATATACATATCTATAGGGAAATAACTATTACAGGTAAGCAATTTAACATATCCATCACCTTCCACAGGGGTGTGTGTGTGTGTGTGTGTGTGTGTGTGTGTGTGTGTGTGTGTGTGTAGTAAAAGCACCTACAACCTACTCTCTTAACAGGTTTCTAATATACAACACGATGCTATTGACTACAGTCTTTTTGTTGTATATTAGCTCTCTAGACCTATCATCCTACTTAACTACAAGTTTGTACCCTTTGACTTACACCAACCCATATCCTCTTCCTCCCCACCCCTGGAAACTACTGTTTACGCTCTATTTCTATAAGTATGACTTTTTGTTTAAGATCTCACATACAAGTGAGGATATTCTGTGCCTACCTTATTTCACTTAACACATTGTCCTCCAAGTTCATCCATGTTGTCACAAATTGCAGGATTTTCCTTCTTTTTTTTTTTGAGTTGAAATCTCACTCTGTCATCCAGGCTGGAGTGCAGTGGTACGCTCACGGCCACCTCAGCCTCAACCTGCTGAGCTCAGGTGATCCTTCCACCTCAGCCTTCCAAGTAGCTGGAACCACTGGCACATGCCACCTTGCCTGGCTGATTTTTTCTTTTTTTTTTTTTTGTAGAGATGAGGTCTCACTAAGATTTGCCTAGGCTGCTAGGCAATCCACTCACCTCTACCTCCTAAAGTGCTGGGACTACAGGCATGAGCCACTGCGCCCAGCCAATTTTCCTTCTTTTTTAAGGTTGAATAATATTTCATTGTATAGATATTGTGATATATACTGGGTTGCCAAAAAATGTATACACATTTTAAGAGATGTTATTTATGTATTACTTTTCAAAGTAAAATTGAATTACGGTAGCAATGTATAGCACAATGTTCACTCAAAAGACAACATTAATCAAAGGAATGCTAGCGTCATCATGCAACTGGCAGGATGGTCAAAGAAAATGGCAGAAGCGTGGTTGTTGGTCGAGGAGCGCAAGACCATTTGGAAGTGGTATTTGAAATTCGAGAATGTTGTGGAAGTACAACAATGGAGACATGCGTCTGCAACAGAACCTCCAACGTGCCTAACAATTGCACACGGTTGTGATAAGTTTGAGAAGCACGGTACTGTGTGTGATGTGCACAAGGAAACATCTGGGAGGCCTTGTACAACACCAAGTCCTGAAGTAGTTTGCCATAATTAGAACTGTCTGGATGCTGATGGCAACCACTTTGAGCACGTCTTGTAATTGCAGAAGTGAAACGTGACTTGTATTCATCTTTTGTTATTGATATATATTGAATATTATAATTTTAATATAGCTTTTTCCTTTCTTAAAATATGTATACATTTTTCTGGCCCCTCTGTATATATGTATCAAATTTTCTTTATCCATTCATCCATCAATGGACACTTTGGTTGTTTCCATATCATGGTTATTGTGAAGAAAGCTGCAATGACCATGAGGGTGGAGATATCTCTCTGAGCTC
This sequence comes from Carlito syrichta, assembly GCF_000164805.1. NCBI lineage: Eukaryota > Metazoa > Chordata > Mammalia > Primates > Tarsiidae > Carlito > Carlito syrichta. The sequence goes on from NW_007259503.1 coordinate 430,821, forward strand.
CTGATTTTATTTCTTTTAGGTATATACTCAGCAAAGGGTAGGCTGGATCATAAGGTAGTTCTAATTTTAATTTTTGAGGACCCTTCATATTGCTTTCCATAGTGACTATACTAATTTACATTTCCAACAACAGTGTCCTGGGGTTCCCCTTTCTCCACATCCGCGCAATACTTGTTATCACTTGACCTTTTGATAATAGACATCCTAGCAGGTGTGAAATAATACCTCTTTATAGTTCAGATTTTGTATGCCATTTTCTTGAAAGTCAATTGGTAGCTATTTTATTTATTTACTCTTTATTGAACTGAGAAGTATTTATAGCACACTCACCGTATGAAAATCCACATATAGGCGAGTCTAGGCAAATCCTGCTTTGTGATCTTAAAAGAGTCTAGCAGCAGAATCATAGAACAGAATAAACAGCGCTCATCTTAGTCCCTCCCACAGTGTCTAGCACAGTCTGGGGAAACTCACTTAAGAATGAATGAACAAAAAAAAACTTTGCTAGAATGTCATTGAGAATTCAGACAGAGAAAAGACATCTTAAAAATGAAAAGATCAGGGAAAACTTTATATAGGATTTATGTTGATGGGAAATGAGAGGTGCAGCCTTCTAAGTAATGGGAATATACACACAAAGGCACAGAGGTAGGAATAGATACTGCTGGGGAAGATTAATTAGTTCTGTTTGGTAGATGTATAGGGCATAGAAAGGGAGTTCTAGGAGATAAGGCAGAGAAGTTTGATTCGAGTCAGAAAACATAGGGCCCTAAAGTTAGAACTCTGTACTATGTGGAGCTATTGAAAGTTTCTGAGCAAGGACTTACCATGACCAAAACTATGCTTTCAAAGAACTGAATTCGACTGGACGCAGTGGCTCAAGTCTGTAATTCCAGCACTTTAGGAGGCTGAGGTGAGTGGATTGCCTGAGTCCAGGGGTTCAAGACCAGGCTGGGCGATTTGGTGAGGCCTTGTCTCTACAGAATATAAAAAAATTAGCCAGGCGTGGTGGTGTGCCTTTAGTTCCAGCTACTTGGAAGTCTGAGGTGGAAGAATCACCTGAGCCCAGCAGGTTGAAACTGCAGTGGCCGTGAGTGTGTCACTGCACTCTAACCTGGGCGACAGAGTAAGCATCCAACTCA
>NW_007259503.1:431982-468198 GCF_000164805.1 Carlito syrichta
AAAAAAAAAAAAAAAAAAAGAACTGAACTCAGACAAGGCTGGTTTCATGGGTATGTGACCAGTGCAGTCACATAGAACTCCATGTGTACAAGAACCCTGCACTTGGATTAATGAACTGCTATTGCTGCTTTGAAAGTTTTAATACTTTTGAATAAGAAGCCTTGCATTTTCATTTTGCACTGGGTCTTGCAAATGATGCAACTCATCCTTAACTCAGGAGATAGAGCTTGTGAGTGATTAAAATGAGAGAGAGTCAGAAGTCAAGGACACCAGATTATAACCATAATAGTAATTCAAGTAGACCTAATGAGGACATGAGGTGGGGCAGCCTTCCTAATCTTAATAGATTCTGTAAGTATCTAGGGGTAATGAAGAAAGCTTTGGGTCACAAACCTAAGGATATCCTCAGAATCCCTCAGCCCCAAACTACACAGAATGATTCCTAATTAAATACATAAGTCAGGAAGAAGTCTATGGGAAGCCATTGAAAATTTTTAAGCAGTTATATTATGTAAGATTCATTCAACAAATGTCTATTAAGCATCCACTGAGCACTACATATTAGGCATGATGGTAGAATTCGAAACCTACTGGTAAGCAAAGGATTCATAGTTTCTGCCATAGATGTTTCTATGGTGAGGAAGATTTTGAAAACAGACATTATTCTGCTCACTTCAAGTCAGATGATCCGTTAGGATTACCACATAATTTGATGACAGTGTGAAGTGGTAAACTGAAAAAAAATTTAATGGTTTGTGGGGCAGAGGGGAGAGCAGACTCTGCCCTGAAGCCTGCTTCAAGGACACATTAAGAACATGTTAACAAGAATCTAGGAGGTAGGTGAAGAGCGTGCCCCAAAATGAATGTAAACCTCATGTCAAGCAATGCACCATTTCAAAATGCAGAGCCAGCTTCTGGGCCTTTAAAATCAGATAAACAAATCTCTAAGAATACAACAGTTTTTGTATTATGGGTCCGCTGCAATTTTTTTTTTTTTTTTCATTTTTAGCAGGCACAACTGATGGAAAATGACCAACTGAGATCTGGCTGAAAATCATTTAGGACCATTCCAGCCTATAAGAATTGTTAGGACTGGAACAAAGATAAAAAATAGACTTGCCCAGAAAAAGACTAGTCTGATGGCTTTTCTCAGCATTACAAAGAACAACTGCTAATGTTCTAAGACAAAAGGGCTCAAAAAGACATTTTAACTGACTTTTCTTTGGTTTAGTCCACCCACTCCAAGTCAGAATTCAAGGCCATTGACTTATATAGCAGCAGTCTCTAAGTTGCCCTTGAGAGTGAGCTTGGTAAGTAAGCTCTTGAACTCCTATCACCCTGTCCTGAGGGCAGGGCTCATTTGTATTATCATGAAAAGAGGAGATTGGCCATGAACAGAGCAAACACAAAGATGTGGTAGCTGCTCTCTGAGATTTTTCATGGTTCTTTGTACTGTTCACCTGCTTTGTTCTTTCCTGTCCTCTTTCTTTATGGAAAGAAAGTCTTTTAGCAGAATAATACATCAAAATCAAGCTTCCAAGGTAGTAAGCATCCACAAGAAAGAGGTATTGTCTGGTAGTTGCCCTGTTTTGAGAATGCAAGGAGCCACTATTATCCCCCCAAGAGTCAGCAGCCTCAGACCAAAGAAACAGAGAATGCCCTGCACTTGCCCATAAGGAGTACAGCTTGATGGAACCAGAACCAGAAGATTGGAGTGGGAGGTCAGTGGGGAGGCAGAGGAGCAGAAAAGAAAGGAGGGAAACTTAGGAAAGGCTTTCTGGGCTCCAATCTAAGCTGTAATGTATGTATGCTTAATGAATGTATGCTTATACCTTTGGTTAACCACCCCCTTCAACACACACACACACACACACACACACACACACACACACACACACACACACACACAGGAAGCTGGTAATTGGTTTTCAGTGAGATGCTGGTCTCTATAACACAGAGATAATCCTGAATGCCCTTGCAGCTCTACATGGCACCATGACGCCCAGTTATATAAATTTCTTAATACAAAGTCTTCCCAGCATCTAGGTCTTTATATGTTCTACTCCTTTGCCCTAAATTCCCTTCCTCTTATTGATATCCAATTAGCCCTCTTCAAGATTCAGCTCACATTTTATCTCCTACTGGAAGCTTTCCCTAACCTTAACAGACAGTTAAGCTTCCCTCATATACAATAGCAGGACACCTCACACACTCTTCTCAGACATGTCCAACTTGGTGCACAGTCATTGCTATTTACATCATTCTTTGCCACCATGTGACCTGCCAAGGGAAGACAGGGTCTCATTAATCTTACTATTCTAGCTTGGTCACTAGCACAGTGCCTGACACTTTATAAGTGTTTAATTAGCGTTTGGTGAATTAAAGAAGATAAGAACAAAAGGCCAGGTTTTGTGAAGCAAATGTGCTACCCACTTGAAGATATGGGCCCAGTACACGAAATCTTGGGAGAGATGGGTCCTGAAAGCCACACATTTTATGGTGTTCTGTGAAATTTAGGGAAAATGGAAACTGTTGTGCTAAACCTGAGAAGAGCACATGGTCAGTGTTCTTCTTGAGGGAGCCCCAAAAAAGATCATTATGAACTGCCATGAAAAAAATGGGAGTGATGTTGCATAACTTCCTCAAATTGCCCAGGAAATCTTCTCATCTATTCACAATCCACAGTATTAAAGAGTTAGGTGCTGTTTTCTAATAATCAATTTCTCACCTGTTAACTTTCAAAGATCCAACAAAGGGTAGAGACTCTCCTTCCTAGTCTGATTAACAGAAATTCCCATAAGTGTCTAAAAGCACAAAACTGGGCACTGCCAGGGGAGGAAGAGGGCATATAACAACACAAAGGTACCTGGTCCCAAACCAGGGGAAGTGAAGGCCAGTTGGAGGCCCAAACTTCACCTACATGCAGCCTACTTGTGTAATTAATCCTTACTTGTACCCCACATCTCTATAATAAAATAAAATTTTTTAAAAAGACACTTTGAGTCATGAGTCATGAGTCAGACCTCCATGAAGGTGACTACTGGAAAGGCGTGCAGGAGCCACCTTGGTCATAATCCTTTGTTCCATGATGTTATGCATTGATTTTGAATATAATCATTTGCAGAGAAAGGTGCTGTCTTCAAATGGGTGTATTTCATCTTTGATATAAGTGATATAGGGTTACAATTATTATTCTATCCAAAAGACACACATGGCAATAATATAAACAATCTTTATTTACAAAGTTTATGAAGCCCTTTTCATAGTTCAGAATGTTGCTCTATAGTTTCTTATTGATACTTACCAACAACACCCATGATGGCAGCCAGACCAGGGGACTCTTGGAATAAGATAAGAAAGCAAGACTCATAGGTGTTAACAGACCTATCTACCCGAAAGTACAAGGCCATAAGTGGCAGCAGATTTGGTCTTCAGAGCACAAACTGCTAGCAAAACTTTCCATGGTTTGTGCCAAAAATATAAATCCAAAATTTCCAGATAAGATTTAGATGTAGCACAGGGATCTAACTCACCACAGGAAATAGTTCAAGTTTTCCACATGAGAATACAACAGACTTGCACTTCCCTGCACCTTTAAGTTAGGTATAGTCATGTGACTGGCTATGGTGAATTGAGGCTACGTGCCGGTGACACTCCTTTTCCCTTTTCCATAGCAACACCTCTTACATGGTGGCTGCTCTACCAGCATGGGTCCCAGAGTAAAGACAATGAGGACTAGATCCCCTACTTGACCTACAACGGTCAAAGGCAAGGAATAACCCTTAGCTTATTGAGGTAAACTATCCCCACAGCACAACCTAACTTCCCATGACTAATACACTATATACAAGGGTTTACATTCAAAGGGCCCCACTGAAACAACCAAAGGACCATCAGAACAGGGAAATTGCATCTCTCTAGAAGCTAGGGAAGAGTGCTATTCGCAAGCCATTATGCTGAGGAATTCTAGGAAGATGCAATGAAATTAAGGAAGAAAAACAAGGGCTGACTTAACACATCTTCAAATAAATTAATATCCTGGAAATTTCTATTTCTCTATGCTATGGTGAGGAAGCTCCATCACATGCACACCAAAAAAAAAAAACCAATACTCTCCAAGTTTATATTGGTTTTGGAAAAATAAATGCTGCAATAATTGCTATTGAGACATGCTGTCGCAAACACTAGCTTTGCTCCAGAATATGTGGTTTTGCTCTCTTTAAGGCAACATACGCTGTACACATACTTGAGCAAACTAGAACTTACCTCCCAGGTACAAGCAGCAGTGTGAGGTGACTCAAAAGCTGCTGCTGCATCCAATGAAGTGGGTGTTGAAGGACTGGCATGCTAGATCACTTGTTTTTCAGGCAGTATTCATATGGTCCCTGTATGGAAGACTTTATCTCCTAAAGCAAATCTTTGAAGTTTGAAAGCAGAAACATATTCAGCATAATGCTGTTGGCTTTTAAATCACAGAGAATAAAAATAGAAATGACACTGTGTGAAATGTTATTCACATTCTAGTTTCAAAGTTTGTCAGAGTGAAATGGAGCACATTCAGACTGATAGGTATACCCACCACACAGGGATTGGAAGAGGGATAGGTGGTGGGGTGTATCAGGGAATGGAAAGTTTATACAAAGTGCTCAGAGCCAGAAAAACTTGAGACAACACCTACTTTTCGTGGGTGAGTTACTGCTAAGGCTTGAATGTGTCCTCCAAGATTCACATGTTGGAAACATAATCCCCAGTGTAACAGTATTAGAAGGTATATAGGTAAGAGTCCTCGTGAATGAATTAATGCCACTATTAAAAGGGCTCAAGGGAGTGGGCATTCTCTCTCTCTTCCCCTCCCTTCTCTTCCTTCTTCTTCTACTTCTCCTTCCCCTTCTCCTTCCCAGTCTTCTTCTCCTTCTCCTCTCCCTCTTTCTCTCTCTTCTGTCACGTGAGGACATGGCATTCCTTCCCTCCAGAGGACACAGCATTCAAGGCACCATCTTGGAAGCACAGAAAATCAAATCCTAACCTGCTAATGCCTTGATCTTGAACTTCCCAATGTCCAGAACTGTGAGAGAATAGATTTCTGTGTTTATAAATGCTTGGGCTCAGGTATTCTGCCATGGCAGCACAAAATAAACTAGATAGTTACTAACCCTAGCTAAAGTTTTTATCATTACTCAGGGTCCAGATCAATGAAGATGACAATAATACTTACTAAACTACATGGCTGTGAAAGCAAAATAAGGTCAGAGACAAAATCAAAACCACAAAATAGAGTTTCCTGTGATGTAAGAGGGACCTCAGAAGTCTCTCCAAGGCTGATGAAGATAAGGGCATCTATTCCACCTTTATTCCTGCCAAAAAAATTTAATCTACAGGATAGCCAGAGACAAAAGTCTTAAAATTAGGAATATGCAGAAATAAATGCTCTAAAATGTAAATAATTTGCAAGCATATGACATAATATTTTCTCCATAAATCTAATGCACAGGTTCTTTAACTTTTCAGAAAAGGAGTCCCACAGAAAAACTCTCATGATAGTATAAAAAGGCTGGAAACTGCACACAGTGTTTTCATGGCTTGATTGGCTTAGCATGTTGCTGGCCTTGCCCTTTCTTGGGCATGGCTTCCCTGTTTATATCAGGACAAACTCAGATGGGCCAAAGACAGGCATCTTCATAATTTCCTGCTGGAAAATTGTGTTGGTCAATTTTATGTGTCAACTTGACTGGGCTAGGGGATGCCAGATAGGTGGTAAAACATTGTTTCTGGACATGTCTGTGAAAGTGTTTCTGGAGAGGTTAGCATTTGAACCTGTAGGCTGAGTAAAGATCTATCTTCCTTACCAATCTGAGGTGGGTGAGATGGGAGAGCATTACCCAGTCTACTGAGGGCCCAAATAGAGCAAAAAGGCAGAAGAAAAAAGAATTTGCTCTCTCTGCTTGAGCTGGGACATCCATCTTCCCTTACCCTCATCTATCAGTGCTCCAGGTTCTTGGGACTTCAAAGTGGGACCACAAAGAATTTACACCATTGGCTTCCCCGTTCTCAAGCTTTTGAGTTTAGGCTAGAACTACACCATTGGCGTTCCTGGTTCTTCCCTTGCAGACAGCAGATTTCAGGACTTCTCAATCTCTGTAATCTCATGAGCTACAATCTCATGATATAGATACAGACAAAGATATTCCTTGTCTCTTTCTCTGGAGACTTCTGACCAGTACAGAAGTAAAGTTTAAACTTGTAAAGGTCAGATCAACTGTCTTTAAGTGGGGATTATAGCCAAAAGAGAAGCCTCAAAGCATCACTAGAGAGAACAATCAGGTAATGAAATTGGCAAGAGGAAGAACTGGAAGCACCATCTCTCAGGAAAGATATACTAGAGGGGGAAAGAATGAGACAGTGGAAATAATACTAATAATGTATTGAGCACATTTTCTATTGCAGACAATGACCTAATCCTTCTTCATGCACAACTTCCATTAATTAAAAAAACAACTATAGGAAGTAGATGCTCTTATAATCTCCACTTTTCAGATAGTGCAGCTGAGGATGAGAGAAGTTAAAAAACACTCTGAAAGCTGTGTGCGGAGTGCAGAAAGACAGATGAACTGATAGTGCTGTGACTTTCCTTCAGGGTCCAGGGCATCCATCAGTAGGGAGCTACAAAAGTCACCAGTAGAGGATTTATAGTGTAATCTCTTCAGATAGTCAACAACATTCACTTTTTCAAGTAAATTGGATTTAGATTATGAACCAAGCATTCACAACAGAGATTATATTATTCCCAAAGGGGTAAAAATTGGTTCTTGGGATTCGTGGTGGGTTGAATTGTGTCCCCAAAAGTTCATGTCCATCTAGAACCTCATAGTATGTTCCTGTTTGAAAATTGTATCTTTATAGAAATAAGTAAGGTAAGGATTGAGATAAGATCATACCAATTGAGGGTGGGTTCTACATCCAATGAAAGCATCCTTGTAATAGATAGAAAAGGATTCCCACCAACAGAGAGAAGGCATATGAAGGTGGTGATAGAAACTGCAATTATTCATCCATAAGCTAAGGAATTCCTGCAGCCACCAGAGCTGAAAGAGGCAAGAAAAAAACCAAAGGCCACTGGTTAGTATGGTGAGATGGGGAAATATTTTAATTTTTGGAATTTGAAAAGCAGACAGCTTTACTTTATAAGGTTGGAACAACAGCACCATCCATGAAATATAAACCAAAAATCTTACTGTTTCTGAAAAAAAAAAAGAATCTCTCCTAGAGCCTTGTAGAGGGAGCATGGCCCTGTAACACCTTGTTTTGGGCGTCTAGTCTCCAGATTCATAAAAGAATAAATTTGTATTGTTTTAAGCCATCAAGTACTTTGTTGTGGCAGCCCTAGGAAATAAACTAGAAAATTTCACTAGAGAGTGCAAATAATTGTATTCTTTTTAAGTATAAGGAATGTATATGCCTACAGTACAGAAACAGATATACTAACAATATTACAATTTCACAGGGAGGAGATCAGAAAAAAACATGTCTAAGCAAACTTCTTATTGAGCTATCATAAATTAAAGGTTGAAAAATACTCTACGTTGTAAAGATTTTGAGGAAGGCTGGGGTGCTGGAAGCATGTTTTAGTAGAAGGCTACTTTGTACTACTGTTAAAATTGTTATTCTTGTTCTTGGCATTTAAAATAAATATATTTCCAATTGTTTCTTCTTCCATTCTGGCTCAGACACAACTATCACAAGTTCCAGGAAAAAAAGTGTTTGGCTGTCTACCTATATCAGGATTTGTCTTAAAATGAGGCAGAACCATGTGCCAATTTTCAGTTTTGTGTTGCCTTGTAACACGTTCTCTTGTCTCAGGAATTGTAAGGCAATATTGGTGTTTCTGGATTTTGCTTTTGGTATCTGAAATTGCCATGTTTATCTCACAACTTTGATGTCTATAGAAAGATTAAAGGTATTTGGTCATTTCCCCATTAGATTTGCTTTTTTTGTGACATTACAAACATAGCTAAAAGGAAATTGTATATGGTTTCTCATTATACTAACCCTCCATGAAAGCTTAGGAGGTCATATATGAGTTAGATCACAGTCCAGTGAAGACCATTTAGTGAGCTGCCTGTTCTGGCCTATTATGGGTCTCGGGCAGAGAGATGGTTGGCATAACTCTAACTTGGTTTGGAATATCGACAGCAGCTATTTTACATTCAGTGCCAAATGGATGCCTCTAGGGAGCTCCCAAAGACAAGTAACCCTGAGTATTTAATATGTTTGCTTTAAGTCTCCAAATTCTTCACAGTGAATTACAGTCAATGTGATGATGTTGGCCTGGCAGATTTTGATAGGCATACCCACCCACTTCCATTGTAATTGACTTTTAATCATCAAGACTCCCCTGGAATGTTTCAGTTTGAACAGAACTGCCTCCAAATGGGGGTGTGTAGTTACTGTTACAGGATGTTAAATACGACTTTCCTTTTCATCACAGTTTCAGCTGAGAACAGTAGAACAAGACCACCTATGTAGGATGTGCTAAGCAGTATGAAGCAGGTTTCCTAGTTCTTTACTTGTCACATCGGAATAAGCTTTAGGATTTGTTGCAGAAATTGGAAAGCAGAGTGTTTAGAAAAAGACTTGCTGTTTTGTGGCATTTCTCCTTCCCTTTCTATTGGGAAGAATTAGGAAGTCATTCTCCAGTCTAACTCTCTCCCAGCTGATCCACTTTGGCAACCAAAGTAGGATGCCAGACTCATCTTAAGCCACATGAGAATGGGTTTCAGGTCTTAGAGACCTGGATAGGTATACTGTGGAGACTGAAAGACAGATCCTAGAGCTGTCCCATATCTGAAATTGTTAAAATGTTAGGTGCTGGCTGGCTGGTCAGATAGATCATCGGTGGCAGAGTGAAGAGGACTGCCCTAAACATGACTTGTACTTAAAAAGTGTGGAGGAGAAAGGATAATTCCCAGGTGTTAGATATGGATCCCTCAGAAAGGAGGAGATTCAGGTCACCTAGAGAGATAAAGGAATGCCAACAGAGGGAATGTAGAAGAGCCAGGCCAGAGGTTGTCCAAAGAATATGCTATGCCAGGGAACTGCAATAGGAATGCCCCAGGAAACAGATCTCTGAGGAACCCAGGAAAGAGCTCTAGAGAGGAGAGATTGGCATTTGTCCACGGGTCTCGCCCAGAGGGCACCAACAGAGATGAAAACTGCAACAACCAAGAGGGCGTTTTCTGCCCCCACCCTCCCTCCTGTTCTGGTCCTAATCCTGAGGAAGCCAGAGCAACACGCAGAGGAGAAAGAGGAAAAGAGAGAGAAAATAGTGAAGAATTCAGTCCCATCCCCTTTCCCCACTGCTGATCTCACACCTAACCCAGGTTCAAGCTACGGAAGGGGAGAGGCTTTACATGGGGTACAATATTGAAGTTGCTATTCAACCAGGCTGGATTTAACACAGGGAAAATTAGGCAATACCTGAAAGTGACTAAAAAAGCTAGGGGAGCTGTCCAAAGTTTTAGCTAGGGGCAGCGAAGGATGAGTCAATGGAGAATTTCACAGGGACGATGATGAGAAAAAGTTCTGTTTATTCAATAAGCTGATCATCTGATGCCTTTTAGTATAGAAATGCATCTGAAAGGTTTGTAAGGATAAGTCAGCCTATAAAAGGTATCAGCAAATATAGGCAATATTATGCAGCTCCCTTAATAGTTTTATAACAAAGGCATAATTTAAACATATAAAAATATGACTTATATTTACTTTTTAGCCTATACTTATTACAAGGATTGGGAGACTTTAGACCATGCTGAGAAATCCTAAGCAAGCTCAGTCTGCAAATAAATCTGGTATGCCCACCCTGGCTGCTGCTTTATTTCTAAACCTCAAGAGACATTGAGGCCTTGAAGGGCTTACTTCTATGTGGTATCTCCTGGAGATAAGCTAGCATCCTCAGAAGGAGTCACTTTTCCCCTTTCAGCCCTGGAAATTATTTTCATAAGCATCCTCTTCTTCCTCTGACTCATAGATTTCCACCATCTTTGCCTGATAAGGTTCTGGGAAGATCCCACCCAGCTGAGGCTCTGATCTGCTTTGTTCTCTGCCAACAACATGCTGGTCTCAGTAGCAGGTAAGTGCCAGCAACTCTACAAAGTCACACGGCATGATGGGCAATAATAGGTTAATTTTTAAATTTAAGGTGAACATCTCGTTCCTGCTGCATACCCTTTATTTCATTTTTAACTGGCTTTTCATCCTGATTTGATCCTCAAATGTCTCTTTTGAAATTCATAATCTTCCAAATACCTCACTAGAAAATACCTGTGCTTTAGAGTCCAAATAATTTATGTTGTGATGAACTGAAGCTACTTTGATCATCCAAGATTCTCAGGCCAAACCAAAAAGTTTGGGAGTTGGGAAGTGATGAGCCACCCCCATAACTTTGCTGTAAGGTTTTTGTTTGGTTTTTTATTGTTGTTTTGTTTTGTTTTTGAGTTCGAATCCCACTCTGTCACCCAGGCTAGACTGCCATGGCACACTCATGGCCACCCCAGTGTCAATCTGTTGGACTCTGGTAATCCTTCTGCCTCAGCCGTCCAAATAGCCAGAACCACAGGCGTGCGCTACCATGACTGGCTAATTTTTGATTTCTTATAGAGATGAGGTCTCGCCAAGTTGCCCAAGCTGGTCTCGAACCCGTGGGCTCAGGCAATCCACCCGCCTCGGCCTCCCAAAGTGCTGGGATTACAGGCTGAGCCATCAAGCCCAGCCTGCTGTAAGATTGAAAGCAAGTCCCATACCAAATTCTGCCACATGTATCCATCAGACCATTCACTCTCTTTTGTTTGGTTTTGTTTTAGGTGCTGTGAACTCATCTTGCACGGAAGATTAGTCAGAGGCAGACTGCACAATACTCCAGAGGTGGGGTTCTGTCATTCTTGTTGTCCAGAGAAAGTACCCAGAATCACCCACTCAGAGACCCAACTCAGAATCACTCATTGACTAAGCCTCAGGTGTGATCCCTAAGAGGACAGGCTGCAGGACTTGCTGGGATGTTGACTGTCTCTAAACTATTATAGCCAATCCACACCTCTGGAAAACCTTTAATTTCAATGAGGTGAGCCTTTATCTAACAAAAATATCGTCCATGAAAACTCTTTTCTGATATTCATTATGTTAATTAGCAAATTCTCTGGTGGTGATTGAGGTATAGACAACTTAAATGTGGTAGCAGTTGACTTTGGAGTATGGCCATTCTGATTAAATGATGTTTGATCACTCCTGGAGTGTGAATTGTTTAGGGCAACTGACAGCCTCTAGTGAGTAGCTCAGCCTAACACACACATACTCACATAAGCACGCACATACACATATTCACACTCACACATACACACACATATACATCTATGCTGAAGTAATGTAAAGTAAATTACAGACATCATAACAGTTTACAAATAGAAATGAACATCTGCCCAAAGTAACGATTTTGGTATTGCTGTAATTGACAATGCATGACATTAACTAGAAATCTGATTTAAATAACATAAAAATAATGAAATACGTTGATTTATTCTTATAAAACTCAGTCATCTCTTTATTTTTTTAATTTAGGAAGCATAAGCATAAATTTAGCTAAACTCAACCACACTATATAGAACTAACATCAACTTCTAGCCTTTTTGTATGTCCTCACACACTTTATTTTACAAAATTGGATAATCCTGAATATTATGCTATGAACATTTATCATTAAATGTTTGTCATTATGTATTTTTTCATATTATTTAATCTTATGGCTACACCGTAATTTGGTAAACTAATTCTCTATAATGTTAGACTGTTTCTGATTTTTTAATTAAATTTTATTTTATTATAGAGATGTGGGATACAAGTAAGGGTTAACTACACAAGTAGGCTGCATGCGGTAGAAGTTTGAGCCTCCAACTGGCCCTCCCTTCCCCTGGTATAGGACCAGGTACCCTTTGTGTTGTTACATGCCCCCTTCCTCCCTCTCTTTCCTGGGAATTCCCAGTAATTGTTCATCCTTCCCTTATGCTAATGTGATTAATGTTCAAATTCCATTTATGAGTGAAAACGTGGTATTTATTATTTGTTTCTGTGATAGATTACTAAGTATGATGGTCTCCAACTCCATCCAATTTTTGCTGCCAATTCCACGTTTTTGTTCTCTATGGCTGTGTAATACTCCATCATATATATGTACCATATTTTCTTTATCCAGTCCACTTTCGATGGGCAGTGGGGTTGGTTCCATGTTTTTGCTGTTGTGAATAGTGCAGCAATAAACATGCATGTGCAGGTGTCTATTTGATAGAACGATTTATGTTCCTCCAGGTATATTCCCAGGAGAGGGATTGCTGTATCATATGGAAGGTCAATTTTTAGTTCTTTTAGGAATCACCACACTGCTTTCCACAGAGGTTGAATTAGCTTGCACTCTCACCGGCAGTGTAGAGGCATTCGCTTTTCTCTGTACCTGTGCTAACATCTGTTGTTTTTTGATTTATTAATAATGGCCATCCTTACCAGAGTTAGATGGTATCTCACTGTAGTTCTGATTTACAGTTCTCTGATGATTAGTGAGACTGAGTACTTTTTCATGTATCTGTTGTCTTTTTGTATGTCTTCTTCTGAAAAGTGTCTATTCATGTCTATTCTTGTCTTTGTCCACTTTTTAATGGGGTTGTTTGTTTTTTTCCCCTTTTACTTCATTTGAGTTCCTTGCAGATCCTGGATGTTGGGACTTTGTCAGATACATCATTTGCAAGTATTTTTTTCCCACTTTGTGGGTTGTCTCCCCACTCTCTTCATGGTTTCTTTTGCTGCACTAAAGCTTTTCAGTTTGATGAAGTCCCTCTTGTCTATCTTAGCTTTTATGGCATTCGTTTTAGAGGATTTGGTCAAGAATTTGTTGCCTACTCCAATGTGCATAAGGGTGTGTCCTACATTTTCTTCTGGGATTCTTATAGTTTGAGGGTTTACATTTAGATTTTTAATCCAATTTGAGTTGAATTTTGTATACAGTGATAGGCAGGGGTTGAGTTTCATTCTTCTGCATGTGGTCAATAAGTTTTGCCAGCACCATTTGCTAAATATGGTGTCCTTTCTCCCTGTGGTTGTTATTGGTGGCTTTGACAAAGATGAGTTAGTTGAGAGATTGAGTTTTTGCTTCTGTTTACTACTAGCCTTATAGTAAAGTTTAAAGTCTGGAAGTGTGATATCTCCCACTTTGAATGATGTTGGTAATTTGATGGGTATTGCATTGAATCTGTAACCTTAGGTGGGATGGACATCTTGACAATATTGATTATTCCTGTCCATGTTTCTGATCTTTTGCCAGCATATACAACTTTGAATGTGACAATCAGCAGGACATGGCAGCACACTCACACTGAGAATTTTAAGCAGAGTTTAATAAAAGTACTATATACAAAATCAAGGGAGGAGGTTGAGAAAAGCAACCTCAGATGGTACAGCATCTTGTGACGTGAAATGCTGGGGAGCTATTATCTCCCCCAGGTTTTGAATGTTGGGAAACTAGAGACAATATTGAGAGAGAGCTGCCTGACAGGGGCCACAGCCCACGGTGGGAAATGCAACTGACTCACAGTGAGCTGGCAGGAAGGGAAATGCAGGAACAAGACCCCAACCTTACCCCAGGACCCCTGCATGTGCCTCACTTTGGCTAAACCCGGCCAGAAGTCCAAGGGCAGGGAAACCCATCAGTATGGTCCATATGGTCAACCTCCTGACACAAAGCCAGGTAAAAGATGAAACAGCTGGGAGGAGCAGATGTGCCACAACCATCAGAAATATTTTTCATCCTCATGCACAAAGTTCATCCAAACTTAAATGTCTAAAGAAAGATAAGCCTATGATTTTTTTTTTTTTTTTTGAGTCGGAGTCTCACTCTGTCTCCCAGACTGGAGTGCAGCGGCCGCTCCCGGCCACCGCAGCCTCGACCTGCTGGGCTCTGGCGATCCTTCCACCTCAGCCTTCCGAGTAGCCGGAACTACAGGCGCGCGCTACCACGCCAGGCTAATTTTTTGATTTATTGTAGAGATGAGGTCTCGCCAAGTTGCCCAGGCGGGTCTCGAATCCGCAGGCTCATGCAATCCACTCACCTCAGCCTCCCAAAGTGCTGGGATTACAGGCTGAGCCACCGAGCCCGGCTAAGCCTATGATTTTTAAAAATTCAGCATTAAGAAACACTATTAGTGAGCACAGTAAGGGGGAAAATATGAGCTCTCTTCAGGACGTGTTTAGGGGGCTTAACTGCCAGTCTAGTGAATAAAACTACAGCTGAATTCACATCCAGGACTAAGAAAGCCAAATCCTCACATGACTGGTGAAGAGGAAGTATTGACGTTTGGTGGGGATTTCTGTGTGTCTGGATTGACCAATGAGGTGAAAGTCTGCTTCTACAGGCATCTCATAATAACGGTTCCTGTTTTCCTAACCTGACTACCTGCCAAACACCTTACACACATTATCTTATTTAACACTCACCTCAACATTCAAAGTGATTATTATTATATTGTTTTTTTACAGAGGAGAAACTGAAGCTTGGAGAAGTTTGGCAATATGGTCAAGGTCACACACCTGCTAAGTGGTGGAGTCAGAATTTGGACTTAGATATATATCAGAGCTCAAGGCCAGTCCACTTAACCACCCCCAATTGACTGCTTTCAGTTATCCCATGCAAAACTGCTTTATAAAGGAATGAATGGTGGAAGCATGGTAAATAAAGATTAAGCCACTGCAGGGAATGACTGTCAAGAATTACAGAAATAGGTTGGGCATGGTGGCTCATGCCTGTAATTCCAGCACTTTGAGAGGCTGAGGTCAGAGGATTGTTTGAGTTCAGGAGTTCAAGATCAGCCTAGGCAACATAGCAAAACTTTGTCTCTACAAAATAAAAAGTAAAAAAATTAGCCAGGCATGATGGTTCATGCCTGTAGTCCTAGCTACCTGGGAGGCTGAGCCCAGGAGGCTGTGGTGAGCTGTGATCATGCCTGGGCAACAGAATGAGACTCTGACTCCAAAAAAAAAAAAAAAGAAGAAGAAAGAGCAAATTGAAAAAATAATAAAACCATCTGAGAGTGTGACCCAGTTTATGCTACAGTTTTCTAAAATTAATAATAATAATAGTAGCATGCATTGATCATTTTTTGGAGCTTTCTAGGACATCGATCCCCTATTCTGGAAATTGACGACGAAAAAAATCAAATATTTTATCCTATTTTTCCTGGTTGACTGTATTTCAGGGTAACCAAACAGTTGATGGATTAGTGCATCTTTATAGAAGAATTTCAGATAATACTTGTAGAAGGAATGATAGAATTAGAAACATTACTTAGCAATTCCCAATGGCACAATGAATCTAGGCAATCATTGGAGGATGCTACAGTTAGTGAATAGAAGAGTGGTAAGAAAATTTACAAAGAATGAAACAGGCTGACAGCTCTTGAGCACTTTGATCATTTCAGTATACCACAAAAATTGGGAAAATGGGACACTGAGTGCATTGATGTGAGGTATACAAGCTGTGCAGCAAAATCCATGAATTATTCTTGCCAAAGTAATTGAACCTGAGCCTAATCAGGTCTCCAGACATAACTACTAGTATATATAAAATACAGGAGACAGAGGAACAGAAAAACAAGTTAAACACCATAAGAAGCAACTAACCAAATCCAGAATGTAGGAAATTCTACAGGAAAAATTACCATATTTCTTTCACGGATGAATGGCATGACAAAGGAAGTGGGGGCAATCTATTATAGATTTAGAGACTTAAGAGAGAAACTGCTTAAGGGACACAGTTTCCTTTTGAGGTGATGAAATTGTTTCAGAACGAGATAGAGGTGGATGTTGCACAAGATTGTGAATGCACGTTGTGTTCGCTGAAATCCACTGAATTGTTCACTTTTTTGAATTGTTCATTGTTTTTTGTGTTATGTGAATTTCATCTCAATATAAAGGGAGAGACTTAAGAAATACACCAATCAAATGTAATTCCTAGAGCTTGCTTGGCATGCCTAAATGAAAGAAGGAGAAGAAAATGGCTGTGGGGTCTGGCAAATAAGGACCCCAGGCTTTATCTGCCACAAATTAGAGCCATAACCTCCAAATTTTTTTAGTTGGGAAGCAGTATTAAGAGCTTGGATTAGAATTTAAGTCCTTTTGGAGGTTTTTTTCCTTAAAAAATAATTACCTAGGTTGTTTGTACCCCTCAGGGACAGGGAGCTCACTACCTTTCAAAACTATCCTTTCCATGACAAAACAACCTCGCCCCCGTGGGACTTTTGCCCACTGGCCCTAGTTTGACCCCCACTAACTGACGTAGATTGTTTAATCATCTTTCCAATGTATAACCTTTTGGAACTACGGCCGTCTGTATAAAAAGTCTCCTTTCCAATGTGACCTTGTCCATCCTGAAGCAAAACTCAACACTTCATTAATCCCAGCCTGTGACAATGAATGTCTCCCACCAAGCGAGAATAAGTAAAATAAAACTTGACGAAGGACTGTGTTACTACGGTGAAGGGAAGATTTGCACCCCACTCACCCCCCGCAATATCCTAGATTCTCCATGTCCTTACCCTGGGCTGTCCTCTGTTTATCTCTAGGCTTCTTCCAAAATTCCAAAATGACAAAGACCATTATTCCAAGAATGACCGCTTTTAGCAGACAAAAGAGTGTTCAGTCATGATGACTCACTGGGAAAATTCTAACTTAACAAGTTTTTGTTTTATCATTTTCCTTGTCATACAAGCTAATGTCTCCAATTTCTTAGACTGCTACATTAATGACATCATTTCCATTTTTGTCACTTTCCTAGACAAACATTTGTATTTATTCCAGTGTAGTTATATCTGTCTTCAGATGTGGAACCTAGAACCAAATGTAAAAGCATAATCTGTGCTGAAAAAAAGTAGGATACGGCACTGACTTCTATCATTCTAATTATCTTATTTCCATTGATGTGGCCTAGGACCCCAAAACCGTCTATAGGGATGACTCTTCAGCAGGTATTTATATTGAAACTCCTGGCACAGAATTTCTATTATTCGGGCATGTTTCTATAACCCACATCTTTCCCTGTCCTATACTTATGACACTGTTTTTATTTTTATTTTTTGAGTTGGAGTCTCACTCTGTTGCCCAGGTTGGAGTACAGTGCAAGCTCACAGGCACCACAGCCTTGACCTGCTGGGCTCAGGCAATCCTCTCGCCGCAGTCTTCCAAGTAGCTGGAATGACAAGCACGCACCACCACATCCAGCTAATTTTTAAAATTATTATTTATTATAGAGATGAGGTCTCACCAGGATGCCCAGGCTGGTCTTGAACCCATGGGCTCAGGCAATCCACTCACCTCAGCCTCCCAAAGTGCTGGGAATATAGGTGTGAGCCACGGTGCCCAGAATCACACTATTTAAACTTAGGGGCTGAAAGCTACAAGATCTCTCTATTAAATATGATTTTAGCACACTAGTCTATCATTTCTGTCCATCAATGTTCTGTGTAATGTACCCATTTCTATTACCTATCATATCTATATTTCCACCCCTTCCTGGCATCACAGCTAAACGTTTGAGGCACACAGCATCTAGAAACTGCTCAATGGGGCAGAACTGAGCACAGATTACTGCAGTCTGCCCCAGAAATCTCTCTCCAAATGAACTCTTCTCCTAAAGATGAATTCTCATGATCACCACATTATTTTCTAGATATTCCTGAGTAGGATAGTTGAGTGTTCAGTTTTTTAAGGATCGACACCATGTTCCTATTCCATAATTCTGGAACCCACCCTTTTCCTGTCCTAAGACTCAGAGGCACTGTGTAGGGCGTGCAGGCGGCATACTCCTTGACAATGCCCACATGTAAGGAGGGACCCTTCACATAACAGATACTGTAGTTTGAGTATTGAATATTGCAAAATTCTCCTGGCAGATGGCTGTGAAGGGTCCTATTTTTAAAAACCTGTATATCAGGAAAATTTTCAAACAGGTGGAAGAAAAGTATCTTGAGGAAGGAGTGCCTTTTTTTAATTTGCACAGAGGTTCTGCATCAGCCAGGAGTGGCTCTGCGGAAAATCATCTTGACTCACTTCTAATCTGCTGGCCAGCACCCATTTTCTATAATTTCTCATAGATTATGGACAACAGCTTCATACAGTGTTAACTCCTTTAATCTCTGGAATACGATTCCTCTGGCCTGGTTCTCACTATTTCCTTAGCTCTATTTAGTTACAACTCCCTTTTCACACACTCTTCGTTCAACCCTTTTCAGTCTGAAGACCATATCCTTGAGAGAGGATGGAAGCACAGACTGGAATCATTCTGCCTTCCTTGTCAATAGCCTCTGGGCCCAGCGGTGGATATATCACTCTCACCTTCTATTATGCACTCTAGAGTCCCTTTCCCCCATGTTTCCTGTCCCTACTATCCTCCCAAGTAGGGTCCAGTGTTCTCTGTCCATTGTCTAGGGCTTCCTCTCTGATCCCATTGCACTGATAACTGCCATTGATTTCACTCCTAATCTCACACCTGCTTCACTGACACTTGTCTTCCCCAACTTCATGTGATTATCAAGCCCTCCTTCCTCTTTGAAATCAAAAGTCTCTTTTTTTCCTTTCCCCATAATAACTAAGTTTAAATTTCTTCTGAACTGGTTTCATGTTCTGAAAAACCTGCGGTTTAGTCCATTACAACTGCTCCCCAGCTGGCTTGTGACTTCCCCAGTGAAGATGCCTTTCCCTTTGTCGCCATGAAAGCATTCCTTGAGGCAAATCTGTCACTACACCTGATAGGGACTGTGACTGTGTGAAGCCCACAATTCCTTTCTTCTCATTCTAAAATGCTGCTTGATTTTTCTCCACAGAGACAATCAAGCATTTTTACCATAAGATGATTGATGCCTTTTCTTTCTCTTTCTCTTTTTTAAGTTGCCTTCCATTTGTTATTTCCTTGGTGTGGTGGTTTGGATATGATTTGTTTGGCCCGACAAGTCTTATGTTGAAATGTGAACCCCAATGTTGGAGGTGGGGCCTGGTGAGAGGTGTTTGGGTCATCATGGGTGCGGATCCCTCACGAATTACTTGGTACTGTTCTTACGGTGACGAATGAGTTCTCATTCTATTCATTCCTGAGGAAAGAGATTGTTGAAAAGAGCTGGGTATTGCCCTTCTCCCACTTTTGATTCCTGGTCTATCCATGTGGAGGGCTCCCCTTTGTCTTCTGCCACAGGTGGAAGCGGCCTGAAGCCCATACCAGAAGGAGATGCTGGCGCCATGCTTCTTGCACAGCCTGCAGAGCTGTGAGCCAAATAAACCCCTCTCTTTATAAAATAACCCAGCCTTAGACATTCCTTTATAGCAACACAAATGGACTAAGACACTTGGAGAAAAGTTCTCTCTTCAAGCTCCTTTCTAGTTTTGATGTTCGTGTTTCTCCTCTGCCCCCTTCTTTCAGGAATGCCATTGTTTATCACAAACTTAATCTGGGCTGATGGTCAATGTTACAGCACCTCCTCTAGTCATCAGAGTTGTCAAATTGAGATAGGGATCTAGAAGAACTAGTTTCCAAAACAAAGGTCACAAGACCTGGACCTCACTGACAGGATGTGGTGAGGAAGACTGGTCAAAGTCAGACAAGAGCAACTTAAAACCAAGATGGCGTCAAAAGCGACCACTGCTTGTCCTTCTTGCCCATGATACAATAATTGTAATGCATTAGCATGCTAACAAACACTCCTACCAGCACCATGACAGTTTACAATTACCGTAGCAACTCCTAGAAATCACCCTATATGGTTTTAGAAGAGGAGGAACATTTGAATCTGGGAATTCCCTGCCTCTTTCCTGGAAAGCCCATGAATAATCTATCCCTTGCTTAGCATATAATCAAGACTTAGCCATAAACATAAAGCACCAGTGATGTATGACTGCTGTTCTTCCTATAGACCAGCCCAGGATTCTCTGTCTGCCTGCTCGCCATCATTTCAGTAAACTTACTTTCATTTTTCCAGTTGAAACCCCAGTGATGCAAGTGGGCTGCTCTGCCTATGGGGTAGCCATTTCCCCATTTCTCTATTTCTTTAATAAACTTATTTTTCATCTCCTGCTTATGGCTCATGCTTGAATTCCTCTCTGCACGGGCCAAGATCTCACCTGACCTCTCAGGCTGAACCCTAGTTCTGAGGTTGGCCTGCATCAAAATTACTAAGAATGGAAAACCTCAATTGTAGGATTTTTTTCCTAACAAACTGGCACTCATTCATTCATTCATGTCTCCATGCATTCATTCCACAAATATGTACTGAAGATCTACAGTATGGCAAGCACTGAGATGAATAAATTCACCATCTCCATTATCAGAAACCTAAAGTGGTATTTTCAATATACCTGGAGCCCCATGTGATTTCATTTTGTGCATGGAATTGTGTTAAAATACAGGTTAATAAACGATTCAAACTATTTACTGTGGAAGGCAGAAGACCACATTTTTAGTGCCCAGCAAAACACCTTAACATTCCCTTTGCATGCCTCTCTCACTATCAGTCTCTCCTAGCATCTGTCAAAACTCTCCTGGGCACTTTATGTCACTATGACAAACTGACCTGTCATGGAAGAACTGCCTTACCTGCATTTTAGCTATGAGCATGTAGAAATCCAGGATAAAATGCACAAACCCTTCAAAATAAGGAGTTTTAAATGCATAGATAAATTAGAAAGCAAGAAAAAAATTCACAGATACCAGCAATGAAAGAAGGATGCCCAGTTCAACTGGGAGACAAAAACTAAAGCCAAATGGCTCACAGGAGGGTGGGAATTGGATTTTGACCCTAGTAGTTAGGAGGCTCAGGGGCAATTGTCAAAACCTCACATTCTTGCAAAAAAGGAAGATAGAACAGAGCCCCCAAATCATGCCATGAGTTGTGAATTCCATACTATGCCATGAGCCTGGGACACTTGATGGAGGTAAAAATAAATAAATAAATAAGGCCATATGCTGACTTGGAGAAAGGGAAGAAGACATCAGCACCATGATATTGGCCTGTTTTGCTCTCCCATATATTCCCACATCTCAGCCTAGTGCCTGGAACATAATAGTTTCTCAGTAAATATTTGCCAAATGAATGAATGAGAAATGAGGAGGGAAGCCACATACCAAAAAAAAAAAAAAAAAAAGGGAAAGGAAAAGAGACCCAATGTGACACAATCTTTGATGTGATTATACAAAATTACACGCGTGTATGTAAGATATTAGATTAATTTTAAATGTTTGTGGTTATATACAGCTATGTGTATATATATTATATAAGTGTGTGTGTGTGTGTGTGTGTGTGTGTGTGTGTGTGTGTGTGTACATGCAAAAAAAATTGCTGGATGGATACACAAAATCTTGGAGAAAAGTACTAGGAATAAGATGTTAGAGGAAGAATTTCTTTTTTATTGTTTACTCTCTATCATCTGATATTTTTCCATGTGTATGTATAACTTTTCACACACATGCAAAAACGTTTTAGGATAATTAGTTATCTAGTTAATTACATTAAAAATGTCTACCTCACCCCAATTTTGTGGTCATTTTATTTTATATTTTATTTGTTTAAGAGACGAGTTCTCGCTATGTTGCCCAGACCAGTCTTGAGCTCCTGGGCTCAAGCGATCCTCTCACCTCGGCCTCCCAAAGTGCTGAGATTATGGGTATGAACCAGCGCTCCTGGCTCTTGTGATCATTTTAAATGAGACAAAGTACATGAAAAGTGCTCTCTAAACTGTGAGTTCTCTGAAAATGTGAAGTGTTTGTATGACAATTTCTTCTGTTAAAATAATAGGTGATGTTTCTATCTCCCAGTTGGCCCTTGATTAATACTTTTGGCAATTGTCATTATAAGAAGCTTCTTTGGGTGAGCTCCAACTGCTGGTTCCGAGGGCCAGGTAAGGTAAACGAACTCTAAACCCCATATTTCATGTAAGCTGGATTTCCTCTTAGACTGAGAAATCTGCAGATCTGGACAACCTCCACAT
Source organism: Carlito syrichta (assembly GCF_000164805.1). NCBI lineage: Eukaryota > Metazoa > Chordata > Mammalia > Primates > Tarsiidae > Carlito > Carlito syrichta. The sequence continues at coordinate 454,039 of NW_007259503.1, forward strand.
TCTTGGGTAACTTTTATTTATAACTGAAACATAATGACTTGCTAAGTCAGGGGTCAGAAAGGGTTTTTAACACAGGAGAAAATCTCACTCAGGGTAGCCTCCAGTTCCCCAAAAAAATTCAAGAGTTGCTGTTGGGTAGATTATTTAATTGTGATTTCAGCTTTGCTACTCTAAGTTACTGCTTCTGCTAGATTTACTTGGAGATAAGCCTGTCTTTTCTGAAATTGTGCTCCCAGTCAACAGCAGAAATGCAATAGAAATTTCTTCTGTGAGAACACAAGTGAGTAGACAGACATATTTTTTGGCATTGCAGTTTTTCGGATAAATATTTACTAAGCAGCCCCAAAGCGACTGGCACCATTAAGTCTGCATGTCAGAAGGGCTCAAGTGATGGTTTCTGCTTTGCGCCAGGAAAAGTAAATACCTTGTCTATTATCTCCTTTGTGATGAGAAGAGCAGACACCCTGATGGAGACAGCTCTGTAATGGGGCCATCACTCTCTGTCATCTCAGAGCATTTTATTCCTGTGGTCACAGGACTCCACAGCCAGGCCCCCAGCATGAACATGAACATGAACCTGCCACTAGCCTAGGGACTGTGTGCTGGTATTGGCTTAGGGCTTTGGTGCTGGCTTGTGGCTGAGCCAGTCCAGCACTTTTTTTTGTAGATTAAACCCAAACTAAAACATAAGACCAGAGGCAAAGCATTGCCTACAGTGGGGAGAAAAACTCCTCCCCCCTCCTGCTCTGAACAGTGTCAGGCAGTGCAGCAACACCACCAGGGGCCTTAGGAGACTGAGCACTTGTCATGGTCATTAGCATTCCAATCACAAGTGCTCACAACAACAGGGTGGAGGCACCACTTTATGAGGTCCCAAAGGCAAAGGGATCAAGAGACTCTTCTGAAAGCAGGAGAGAAGTTCATGGCAGAAGGCCAGAGGTGGCAAAAAGTGCTGGCAGTTCAGTAGAGGAACTCACAGGATATGTGCCCAGGGGTATCCAGGAAAAGCTCAGTTAACGTCTATCTAAAGGCCATGGTGTCAGTTTTCATAGGACACAAAATGGCACTGGGGTTTTTTTTCCCCCTCATGGTAATGGTGGACTAGGTCCCAAAGATGGAGTGGGAACTCTAAGCTTCAAGAGAGGACTATAGTTTTACCACTTTTATTCAACATGATACTGGAAGTACTAGCCAGAGCAATTAGGCACAAGAAAGAAATAATGGAGTGGCCAAGTACTCTTTGAGCTATGGCCAGACCATGTTTCTTAAACTTTGGCCACCTGCCCTACCTTGGGGAGGTGAATCTCCTCTCTCTCTAATTTAGTTTTTAAATAAACTATATCTTCTAATCTAAAAAAGAGAAAGAAATAAAGGGCACCAACTAAAAGAAGAAGTCAAGTTGTCCCTGTTTGCCAATAGCATGATCTTACATATAGAAAAATCTAAAGATTCCACCAAAAATCTCTTAGAACTGGTAAATGAATTCAGTAAAGTTGCAGGACACAAAATCAACATACAAAAATCAATAAGTGTTTCTATACACCAATAACAATCAAGAGAAATCAAGAAAGCAATTTCATTAGCAATACATATTAATAAACAAATAATGGAATACCTGAAAATAAATTTAATCAAGGAGGTGATAGATCCCTACAATGAAAACTATAAAACTAATTAAAGAAATTGAAGACAACACCAAAAAAATCAAAAACGGAAATAAATTCCATGTTCATGACTTGGGAGAATTGTTGTTGCCAAAATAACCATACTTCCTGAAGAACTTTATAGATTCAATGCAATCCCTATCAAAATACCAATGATATTCTTCACAGAAATAGTAGAAACAATCCTAAAATTCACACAGAACCAAAAAAGATCCGGAGTAGCCAAAGCAAGCATGAACAAAAAGAACAAAGCTGGAGGCATCACACTACTTGACTTCAAAATATACTACAAAGCTATAGTATTCAAAACAGCATGGTACTGGTACAAAAACAGACACATAAACCAATGGGACAAAATAGAGAAGCCAAAAATAAATCCCTTCATGCACTGTAGTAAGCAAGAAAAATGTAAGACAGAATACTAATTCTCTATTGTTGCCTTACCTTCATTGTCCTCCTCATCTTTCCAGCTTTGGACATTTATTTGATATCCTGCAGGAAAACAAATGATCAGATCTCCATCAGAGTCAAATGTATGATCAACCCAGGGAATGCAGGGAGTGCACGGGCAACCGACAGACATTGAATGGATCAATAAGCAGAGAGGAGAACTGGCCAGCAGACACCTCTTCAGTCTGAGATTAGCATGAGGTCGATTCTCCAAGTTACTAACCACCCATCTCTTCCCACTGCCCCCAGCGTCTTAAAGAACAGCCAGAAAACCCCTTGCAAGACAAAAAGAGTATCCTTGTCCACTGGTCACTCCCCGTTCAAGCTCTGAGGTGTTCCCTTCAGTATTCACAATCTTGCCAAAAATACAGATTAACCAAGATTTCACTAAAATCATGCTTAAAACCAATCAGTGCTTGTTCCAGCATATGCTGAGAGGAAAGCCAAGATCTTATCTCAGCCCAAACTATACCTGCTTGCCACGAGAGTATGTGCAGAGGGGCTCGGTAAATCCAGCCTTACTGGGAAACCTTAGTAATTACCACTGGAGCCTGCCGGATGCCACAAACCTGGAAAGACAGCTTAATTAAGTGTCATCTCTGATGGTTCTGATTGGGAAATTGAGGACACACTAACTGGGTGACTTTTAGGCAACAATCTGCGCCTTTTGTGAAGACACAGTGAGGGTCTCTCCTTTGACTACAGCAAACAAGAGAGCTGTAATTACACAATGTCAAACTGCAGCTGGGGGTGCTATTTTGGAGTTCACATTTTCCTGGAGAGTTCTACAACCAAAAAGATGAAGTGCCTCCCCACTTGCATGGAGGCTGTATTTAAGGTACTTGAGGCACTGTGACATTCTACAGGCCTAATTTCACTTCTCATGGTAAAGAGAGGTTAGCAAGCCAAAATCCTGTGGAGTACCCTGCATGCAGATGTAGAAAGCGTGTGTATTCATTTCTTAGGGCTGCCATAACAAAGTGCCACAAACTGGGTGACTTAAACAGCAGAAATGCATTGTCTCAGTCCTGGAGGCTAGAAGCCTGAGCTTGAGGTGTCAGCGGGGTTGGCTCCTTCCAAAGTTTGTGAGGGAGAGTCTGTTCTGTGCCTATCTCAGTTTCTGGTGGTTTGCAGGCAATCTGGCGTTCCTTGGCTTGTAGATGTCTCATCTTGATGTCTGCCTTCATCTGCACAAGGCATTCTCCTTGTGTGGCTGTCTGTCTCTGGGTCCAAATAACCCTTTTTATAAGGACACGGTCATATTGGATTAAAGCCCACCTTAATAACTTCATCCACAAAGACTGACCATCCGCAGAGACCCTATATCCAAATAAGGTCACATTCATAGGTACTGAGGGTTGGGACTTCTTAGGATACACAATTTAACGCATGACACCTTGATTCCAATAAGACCTTATGAAGATGCTCGCTACTAGAGAAAAGAGAATAGTAGACAAGCATAGAGCTTCTCTGGTTGATATGGGTGTATGGTGTGAATGTTCTAGAGTCTCTCTCGCCCTGTCCTCTCAGTACGGCCCCCTTCCTGCGGTCTTTGAGAGTTCTCTGCAGAGTGCAATTTCAATTTTTACTGGTTTGAGGACAACTAAACTGAGAGAGAAAGGATCTGGATTTGTTTATCTTTTTTTTTAATGAGCATGTGTCTAAGATGTACTTAACTCATTAATAAGAAAGTCAGTGAGATGTTGTAACCAGATCAAAGGAGCATTTCAAGAACATACATATCTAGGTAATCTGGAATGCTGAAATGAGTCTACAAGTAAGTAGCAAAACTTGTCAATAACGGACAACTGCATCCCCACTGGACAAAATTCATTTGCACTTCTATAGGCAAGAATCATTTGTGTTATTATCAGTTTTCTCCAAATTACAGTTACAAAAAAAAATTCCAAGGCAATGAAAGGCACAGATAACCAGGAAGGCTGCCCTAGACAAGACACCTGGTAGTCTTTCTTTTTGCCCATTTCAAAAGTCTTCCACAATTTTTCCTAGCAGAATATATTCTTCCCAGGTTCTGAGACCACCTCCTCAGATGTCATCAATCACTCACGGTCTTTACGTCCTAGAGAGGTCTGCTGGCTGGGGTTGGGGTCGCCCTCCTTCAAGTTTCATGAACTATTAGGATGGCCCCTCCTACCCACCCAATCTATGTTTCTCCCCAGGCTCTAACATCAGGGAAACAGGCATTCCTCAGTGGTTGCAGAGCTTCTCCGTTCCTCCTGGGAGACCAGGCTTTCTGGAATTAAGCACCAAGGTACTCCTCCCCGTACCCTGTCTCCTGCTATCAAGCTTCTTTCCCTCAACTCTCTCCCCCCGAAGCCCTACCACCTCTTCCCTCCACCAGTACACACCTCAGGGGTCAGCCCAATACTGAAGTCATCCTACTTGGGCCACTTCCCTAAACTGGAAGTCCACCAGCTCCAAGAATAAACTTTTTTCTGGCTTCTCCATTGTGCTTCCCAACCACTTGGAGACTCCAAGCTGGCAGCTGAGACCACAGACTTGCATTTTTCTCTTACCTCCACCTTTTAGTGACTGTGTGACCTAAGCTTCCGTTTCCATCATCTTAAGCCTCGGTATGACTTTGAGTGCAAGTGAGTAGAGCAAATGCTGGGGTCTACCATCCAGATCCCCTCCAGGACCTAGGACTAGGGCCTTCATTCCCCTAGTCCTGGAAACTGCCTTCTGCCAAAGCAAGCCTCACCTAAGGTTGCAGCCCCTGTTAGGGAGCAGCCTGTTTGCAATGACTGGTCCAGGTGGGGGTACAAAGTTCAGGCCTCTTGCCTCCATTTGGGACATCGAAGAGCCACTCCAACTTCAGAGCGCCCCATGGGATCAGCTAATGTGTCTGTTGCAACCACATCACAGTCGAGCTTCTCTTCTGTCCAATCCTGCCTCTTTTGTTCCTTCACAAGTGTGTCCCCAAGGGCACTATCCGATGTATTTCTTACACACAAACAAACCTTCAAGTCTCCGAGTCTCTTTCTTTGGGAACATGATCCTGCAATAATGAGATAATGCTGAGCATGTAATAAGGGCTCAAATATGCCACCAACAAGTTATGTGACCTTCGAGTCACTTCTCTCTGGCCTCAGTTTTCTGATCCCTAAAATGAGGCTATCAGCCCAAAAGACTCCCTAATTTCCTTTTGAACCCTAACATTGTAACAGCTTCTGAATCCACAAGCAGTAGAGAGTTGAGGGTGTGCTTAGAAGACAGATCCTGGTCAAATCACTGCCTAGGCTTCACAAATGTGCTATTATGTGCTGATATAGCCATGAGAAAAAGTGGAGCGACAGGGCAGAGAGGTGGCTTGTTTTCTGCCATGCTCCAATAGAGATTCCACACCACAGAGAGGGAGGGAAACCTGTCCTGAGCATAGCAAGACAACCTGAGATTGTTTTCCTTCCACATGCTGCCAGGGTCCTGAAACTGATATCCCTGGGAGAGGCTGGCATCTTACAGACTTACATTCTCCCATAAGCTGGCGTCATCCTTGGCTCTCCACATCACAGATAAGAGCCAGGATCTTGTCCATCAGCAATATGACAGCACTCACTCTGGGAAGGGAGTTTCAGTTGCTTTGGTGATCGCTGCTTCTTGCGCAACAATGCCCAGAAGCAGAAGCACATGGTGCAGCACTTCTACCATTTAACGAGGGTACAGTATGGTATCTGAAACTGACATTTCTCATTCTCTGCTTAAGATTGAGAAGAACCTCAGGGGACGCTACAGTCCATAAACACTAGCAGAACAATGGTTCTACACACATACACTCACATACACACCACACTTTCCACCACTTTGGGACTGAGATTCAAAATACCATTGCCAAGAAAATGCAGAGTTCAAGTTTACATAAAGCTGCTTACTAGTGAAGAGATTGGACAAATTAAATGTTCTGAGGTCCAGTTTTTCATTTGAAGGTGGAAATGAATATTAGCTTAAGTACATAAGCTGCTCTAATAACTTATTAGGATAAACTCCAAAAACTTCAGTGGCTTAACACAATAGAAATTTATTTCTTGCTCCCATAGAGTCCAAAATGGGTGTTTCTAAGTAGCAGCTGTCCCCCAAGATGTGATCTGAAAAACCAGCTTGCAGCTTCCAATATCCCAAGATGGAAGAGGGTCAGATGGGGGAGGATTGTTTAGGCAAGGCCTGGAAGTAACACATAATGCTTTCACTCACATGGCTATAGCTAAAGCTCAATCATGTTGCCATGCTCAGCTGCAGAGGAGTCTGGGAAATAGAGTTGAGCTGTATGCCCTGAATGGGAAGCAGGTTTGTGAGAGACTAGCCAGTCCCTTCCACAGGATGATAATCTTTCAGGATGATAATCTTTTTTTCTTTTTTTGAGTGGAGTCTCACTCTGTCGCCCAGGCTAAAGTGCAGTGGCACACTCACAGCCACCCCAGTGTCAACCTGCTGGGCCCCGGCGATCCTTCCACCTCAGACTTCCAAGTAGCTGAAACACAGAACTACAGGTACACACTACAATGCCCAGCTAATTTTCTGATTTATTGTAGAGATGAGGTCTCACCAAGATGCCCAGACTGTTCTCGAACCAGTGGGCTCAGGCAATTTCCTCACCTCGACTTCCCAAAGTGCTGGGATTACTGTCTTGAGCCACCATGCCAGACCAGGATGATAATCTTACAGGAATGTTTTTGGATTACAGAAGATAATAGTTGCTTCAGGTGCACAGTGAGTGCTTACCAGATATTGTCACTGATGTTATTATCACAAGGGCAACTCAACAGACCCCCGGGAACTGACTGGAGCTGCCATGAACAGACATGGGTCCCAGAACAGACATGAGATCTAGGCCTGGAGGGTGGAGCCACACAACACCCGTAATAGGCTCAGGGTGACCAACTCAAGTTCCCACGTCTGCTGACTCCCCTTGGGAAGTGGCTTTAGTTCTAAGTTAGGAGAAGGCAGGGAAATAGTTGTTGGTGCTTCGATTGTGGTTCAAAATCTCTCTGCCTACCATGCTATGGCAAGTACTCTTCCAAAAATCCCAGAAAGATAGCATGACTTGCAACCAGAAAAAATAATTATCCTTCCAAAGATACTCAGTCAGGCTACAAGAATATGTTCTTCCCGGTCCTTAAGAAATAATAGCTCAGACCTTATTTTTCTAGAGACATATTTGCCTCTTTTATTCCTTATTTTAAAGGTCTCCATATTAACCCAAAATGCCTCTGCCTGAGATATTCAGGACAAAGGTGCCATGATTAAATTCCTTCCCTCTGCCTTCAAGTTTCTATCTTAATAGGAAGACAGAGAAAAGATTTTCTATTCATGCCAACACGTGAAAAAAAAACCCAGCAAGTACTTGATATCCTCCAATCCTTCTTTTCCCACATATATGTGCATGTATACACACACATGTGCACACACGCATACACATCAACAAAAGCAGCAGCCCTTGGCTAGGTTTGTCATTTTGGCTTGGGACACGGAAAGGAAGAAGGCAATGGAGAAAGAAGGAAGTAGGGAAAAAGGAAGATGAGGTATAAGATAACTGGGGTGAAAAGTTATAGAAACTTCTTTGGAGCTTTATATGCTGTGAATTGTTGCCCTACCCCTAAATAACTTTAGTTCCGTTAATCTATGTTCCTTACAAGATAAGCAATTGCATTAGTTTGCTACAGCTGCCATAACAAAATATTACAGACTGGATGACTTAAACAAAGAAATCTGATTTTTCATAGTTCTGGAAGTTAGAAGTCCAAGGCCAAGGAGTCGACAGGGTTGGTTTTCTTTGGGATCTCTCTTGCCTTGCAAATGGTTGCCTTCTCACTGTGTCCTCCCACAGCCTTTTCTCTTCTTATAAGGTGACCAGTAATGTCTGATTAGGGTTCACCCTAATGGCTTCATTTTAACATTAATCACCTCATCAAAGCCGATGTCTCCAAATACCACAGTCATATTGTGAGATTCTGGGAGCTAGGGCTTCAACATATAAATTGCAGGAGTAGTTAAGTCTATAACAGCAACCTTGCAGCAAATAATTTTTTTAAATCGAAAATGCAGGAAAACAGAGAATAAAATGATTTTGTAACAATATGCAGATACCACTTGGAAAATGCCTGTTCACAGATTTTCCAAATGTTGGCTCGTTTGATTATACAATATCAAAAATCCCATTTGTCAATATTACTACTGGTCTTACCAGAAAAGTCTTTAAGTATTGAGACGTTGTCAAGCTCATGGTGGCAGAAACAAGTTTTCCAAAATTCTAAATTTCACTTGAAAATGTGTAGTCTGTCATTGGTAACAAATACTGTCAGTTGTTTTTCATGACATAACAGGCTCCTTTTGTTCATTTTCAGGAAAGTATCTGCCGAGTACCCTACACCGAATAACCATAGTTTGCCTGACAGTCATTCTTTCAAATAAAAATAATGTTCTGTGGAAAAAGCTCTCAGCCCCAACACACAAGTGCTTTTTTTAAAGACAAGTGTTGTACTTTAGAATGCAGCAAAGGGACTTTATATACACTTCATTGCTCAGAATATTTTTTAATGTGTAAAAAAAGGCCATGTTTAATAAAATTATAATTTCTACCACTTCTTTTTCTTTTAAAGATGTGGGCTACAGTTTAGGATGGGTATACAAGTGGTCATCATACAGGTAAAGTCTGGGCCTCCCTTTGGCCCCCACTTTGCCTGGTTAGAGATCGGGTACCCTTACTGATGTTGTGTCTCCTCGCCCCCCTCCATCCCAGCAGAATCCCGCTAGTACCAACTTTTTTCTTATAGTATTATGGTGATTGTTCAGGGTTCACTCATGAGTGAGAACATATGGTACTCACTTCTTTGTTTCAGTGAAAGAACACTGAGTATGATAGACTCTAAATCCATCCAAGTTGCTGAAAAGTCCACATGTTTGTCCTTCTTTATGGCTACATAATATTCCATTGTGTATGTGTATCACATTTTTAAAAATCCAGTCCACTTTCAATGGGCAGCACAGTCGGTTCTATGATTTTGCTATCGTGAATAGCGCTGCAATAAACATGAGTGTGCAGGCTTCTTTTTTCTAGAATGACTTGAATTCCTCCAGGTATATTCTTAAGTGAAATTGACAGGTTTATTTTTTCTCTTCAAATAAGTGGCAGTGCTATGGCAATGATGACTAACACAGTTTGGTGCCACTGCCCTGACTTTTGCTAAGACCCTCAGTGCCAATGTCAACCCAGCAAACAAAACACAAAACATCTCAGTGTTTTAGTAGACTAAAATTTGTGTCCCCCCCCAAATTCATATGATGAAAATCTAATCACTAATGTGAGGTGGGACCCTTGAGAGATGCTTAGATCATGAATGTGGAGCCCTTATGAATGATGTTAGCACCCTCATCAAAGAGGCCCCAAAGAGCTACCTTTCTCCTCCTACCGGTTGAGGTCTATGAACTGGGAAGCTGACCCTCATCAGACACCAAGTCTGTCAGCACCTTGAGCTTGGACTTCCCAGCTCCAGAACTGTGAGAAATAAATTTCTGTTGTTTAAAAGCCACACTGTCTATGGTATTTTGCTATAGCAGCCTAAATAGACTGAGGCAGTTCTGACTCTGAAGATCCCTTAAAAATAGTTTTGTCTTTGAAGATCCCCTGAAAAGGTCATATGAATTCCCAGGAGTCCAGGGACCACACTTTTAAAAATCGCTGTCATGCATCAAGCTGAAATCCTCCTCTTCCTCCATTCCTCCAGCATCACTACAACCTCCCAACCACCAAGGTAACCACAAATACAGGATTGGCATATGTCTTTAATACATATTTTACATATGACTATATTCACAGAAAATACATAGGTTTTTTTCACATTTAGATAAATATTATGCTATACATGTTATCTTGCAGTGTGCCATTTTCATGCAACAATGTATTTTTTAAGTTCTATTCAAATTGATTCAAATAGATCTAGTCTACTCTTTTAATCCTATAGTATTCCATGAAATGTATTACTCCATTTTCTTTATCCATTCCTCTATCAAAGGAATTCTTCTCTTTTTCTTTTGAAAATATTTATCCTACTTCTTTTGTTTACATTTTTAAGCAGTGCATTTTGAAATGTATTATGAACTGTTCCATACATATAAAAGACTATACATAACATGCAGATGATGTAAAGAATAACATATGCATAAACCCCCAAGGACAATGGTGTACAAATACCCCAAAAGAGTCTCATATGTGGCAGAGACTGGTGTAGGCTGCCCAGGGTAATTTGGGTCTGGTTTCTCTCTCATGAGTTTTGGCAGGGCTTCCTGTACACCATGAAGACATGAAAAGACATCATTCTTGAAGGTTAAGATGAAACTTTCTCTTTGCTCAAGGACAAGGTTTCCCTTTTCTGGGACTGAAAAATACACAAAGTTTCCTTGTTCCCCTGAAGCAGGTCTCAGGTGGAAAAGACAGGTCTTTTTCCACTGTTCACTCTCAGCACAAGAAAGTACAATGACTTTTTTAAATGTCTTTCACATTTCTGAGGTCTCCAAGTTGTGCCAGGGCAAACAAGTGATTGCCTTCTTTGACAGTTACGTAAACTTTCAGCATTTTTATTTTTAAAAATGACCACAATGCAGTAGGTGTTTTTGAAAATTTTTGACACACTTAAAAAAGGAGGGGTATTTTCAGGTCAGAGTTGAGTTTCAGAGAAATGAACATGAACTTTGCCGTAGATCAGAGATAAATACAACTTGCAGTTCAGTCACTCAGCAGTGATGTGATACTGAGAGTCTTTGTCAGTTTCTGCATTTGTGAAAGGAGCACATTCCTCACACAGTCACTGTGAAAACTACACAGACAATAGGTGCAAAGTACCTGATACAATGTCAGTGCACAATAAATAACAGCTATGGATACTTATATGTCGGGTAGAATTATATCATAACTTTCTAATAAATTGTTTTAATATTCAAAATTATAAATTTGACTTGAACTTAAACTATTCTGAGAAATTTTAAACAACTTAACTCTTCATTCCTCCCTAGCTGCCTTTCAAACTAAACTCTGCAATCTGCTTCCACCTCTAACACATCTCACAAACTTTTTTTCCAAAGAAGTCACAAGACGCATATGGCCAAGTCCAATGGCACATCATATTTGATTTCTCCGTAGCATCAACACCTTTGACAACTTGCTGCTTCTTGAGACTCTTAACTCCTTGGCTTCTATGAAGCTCATTCCTCCTGGTTTTCCAAAGCTCCCAGGACTCCTAACCGGCCCCAAGCTTTCTCGGGGCTTGGTCTTCAGTCCTCATCTTGTCTCTTTTGACTTCTCTCCCTGAGTGATTTCATTCACTCATACACACACACACACAGAGAGAGAGAGAGAGAGAGAGAGAGAGAGAGAAAGTCCCATGTCTCCATCTTCAGACCTGGCCTTTCCCTGAACGTCGATTCTGTTTTCTAATTCTCTTATGAACTCCTGCATTTTGCAGTCCCTCGAACATTTCAAACTCAACAATATCCATAACTCACCATCCCACATGACTTCATACCAAATCTGTGCTAGGCAAATTCCCTGTCACCATCCTCTCAGTCACCTAGGTCAGAAGCACTGACAGACACTTAGAAACATTGCATTAGCTGCCAGCTGTATCATAGCTGCTTCTTTTTAAAAAAAAAAAAACTCTGTTCTGAAACTTTCCAGTCAGTTCCCACTTGCCTGTCAGGCCCTTCCTAACTGTCCTATCTCTAGTCTAGTATCCTAACTCCATTCTCTAACTTGCATCCAGGATGATCTTTCTAATAAAAATTACATAGAGTGCCAGCTAGATGTGGCCACATCATTTATTTGCTAGTAGAAGGGTGTGCTGTGAATAATTACACTGGAACAACAAACAAACCCTAACCTTATAACAGGCACTGTGCTAAGAGCTTGATATGCTCAATAAACTTCTCTGGCAGCTATTATTACTATCAAACTACAGATGAGAAAACAGGCTTAGAGAGGTTAAGCGGCTTGCCCATGGGCACACACAGTTAATATATGGAAGGGTGGGATTTGAATCTATTAATAGCACCATCTGATCTTAGAGCTCACCATCTTAACTACTTCTCTGTATTGGTCAGTATCATTCTCTTATTTTTAAAAAATGTGTTATACCTCCCCATCCATTTCACAGCAAAGCTCTTATGGTCTGGCATGTCCTCAGTCTTCTCTCCCACCACTTACCCACAGGGACACTTACTGCAGCAGGGCACAACTGGCTGCTTCTCCCTTCAGTGTACCTCGTTTCTGTCTCTCCCGGAACCTGTCTCCCATACCTTAATCTAACTCATAGTTCATCAAATTCAGCTCATGCATCACCTCTCCCAGGTTAGCTGCTTCTCCGGTGGGCTCCCTCAGCACCCTGTGAATGTGGAAGTCCATGCATGAATTTCACTATACCAGTCTATATCCCTTGCTGGTAGCTTTGTGTTATTATCCTCTTACAACTATTGTAGTTGAGTTTGTGTTTACTGTCTCTCCAATTTTCCCATTTTCTGATAAATGTATTTAAAACTGCATCGTCCCCTCTAAATTCTGCTTTGGTTGTGCCTCAGGAATTTTGACATGTGAGGATCTCTTTCACTCAAGAAGCTAGGGAACTTTTTCTTATTTTGTGTATTTGGTTTTTGCTGGTTGGTTGGCTGGTTTCCAGAAAATGAAAAAAAAAATAGCTCTTTAATTGCTATTGATTTTTAATTGTATTGCATTAAGCTCACAGAACATAGTCTGTATGATATTGTATCTTTAGATTAAATTGGAGCCTGTTCTGTGGTCTACAACATGACCAATTTTAATAAGCATACAACATGTGTTCAAAAATATACATATTCTATTTGTTTAATATAAAATGTGATATATAACTATTGTCGCAGGCTTATTAGTAATGTTATTTAATCCTTCTATATATCTGCTTATTGTAAATTGTCTCTGTCAGTTGAGGTCAAGAGAATGGTACTAAAAATTTCCAGCTATCTTATTCAATATTGTATTCCCAGTACTTAGCACAGGTACTAGGTACCTTACAGTCTGTAATCAAATAAATGAAGATACTTCCCTGACTTTCTTGATATCTAGGACTCAACTTATTAGAAGCAAGTCCTTTAGAACCAAACTCAATTTCACTTACCACTGATTCAACATGCCCTTGGTCACTCGCATGCCACTCTTCAAGAGGAGAAGGGTTATGGAATGAACAGCGATCAAGGGAAGGGCCATGCAGCAAGGGGCACTGGCGCTTAAACTTCATTAACTTTGCGGCAACTCTTTCATTCATGCTTTCTCATTCCTTAACTACTTCAGTTAGCTTCATGGAAGGCCACCAAGGAAGCAAGTCAGGTTTTATTATCCCACATCTTCAGCTGAGAATCTGAAGGGCAAAATCATACTGCAGGGTCACACAGCTAACTAAAGATAGAGAAGCCCAATTCAGTCTTCAAAGTAGCATGCAGAAGTCCCTTCATTTTTTTTTTTTTTTAATTACAGGACATCTGGTTTTGGAATATTTTTAAGAATTCCATGAATTTCTCTTCAATTAATTTGTTATCAAAAGAGTATGATAAATCAATAACAAGTGTTGGCAAGAATTTGGAGAAATTGGGGTCCTCAAGCATCACTGGTAGGAATGTAGAACAGTACTGCTACTGTGGAAAACAGTCTGGTAGCTCTTCAAAAAGCTAACCATATGACCTGGCAATTCTACTCCTAGGTATATACCAAAGATAAGTGAAAATATATGTTCAAGGCCAAGGGAGCAGTGATTTACACCTGAAATTCCAGCACTTTGGGAGATTGAGGTAGGAGGATTGTTACAGGCAAAAAGTTCAAGGTTTTAGTGAGCTATGATCACACCACTTGCACTTCAGCCTGGGTGACAGAGCAAAACTCTGAAAAAAAAGAAAACAGATGTTCACATTAAAAACATATACTCAGCCGGGCTCGGTGGCTCAGCCTATAATCCCACGCCTTTGGGAGGCTGGGGTGAGTGGATTGCCTGAGCCCGTGGGTTCGAGACCCGCCTGG
>NW_007259503.1:468218-475679 GCF_000164805.1 Carlito syrichta
CCGAGTGAGACTCCAACTCAAAAAAAAAATAAAAATTAAAAAAAAAAAAAAACATATACTCTGACCAGGATGGTGGCACAGCCTGTAATCCCAGCCCTATGGGAGGTCAAGGCAAGCGGATTGCCCAAGCCCACAGGCTCAAGACCAGCCTGGGCAACTTGGCGAGACCTCATCTACATAAATAAAAAAAATTAGCCAAGTGTGGTAGCACATGCCTGTAGTTTCGGCTACTTGGAAAGCTGAGGCGGAAGGATCACCAAAGCCCAGCAGGTCGACACTGGGGTGGCCATGAGCGTAACACAGCACTCCAACCTGAGTGACAGAGTGAGACTCCAACTCTGAAAACAAAAACAAAAACACTTACTCCAACATTTATAACAGCATTATAATAGCTAAAAAAAAAAAAAATGGAAACAATCCAAATGTCCATCAATTGATGGATAGGTAAACAAAATGTTATATATCTATACAATGAAATATTATTGAGACAGAAGAAGGGATGAAGTACTGACATATGCTACAACATGGATAAACTTTGAAAACAATATATTTGGTGAAAGAAGCCAACACAAACAGGCCGCAAAGCGTATGATTCCATTTATATAAAATGCCTGGAAATCTATAGAAATAGAAAGCAGATCAGTGATTTTTAAAGACTGAGAGGAGGGGAGAATGGAGGATTGCTACTAATGAGTATAGGGTTTCTTTTGAGGGTTGGATTAATTAGGATTCTCTGGGGAAACAGAGGCACTAGGATAGATATGTAGGTATAGATGAAACAATGGATTATGTGAATTGGCTCACACAATTATGGAGGCTGAGAAATCCCACAATATGCGTCTGTAAGCTGGAGAATAAGGAAATCTGGGAGTATAATTCAGTCCAAATCTGAAAGCCTGAGAACCAGGAGCCTGGATGTCTAAAAACAGAAGACGAATGTCCCAGCTCAAGAAGAGGGGTGAGAAAATATTCTGGAATTAGACAGTGGTAGTGATTGCACAACCTTGTGGTTAAACTAAAAACCACTAAGCACACTTGATGGTATGTGAATCATATCTCAATTTGTAAAAAGAGTACGGCAAATCAAGAATTATAGATGATGTCTCTAAATCCCAGTGGAAAACTCCCAGAAAGCAACACAGCCCACGAAAGAGCATAGACTTTCGGACACGTTGGAGCATATTCAAAGTCTATCCTTCTACTATGACCTCCAGATCTTGGGCATTTCATTTAGCTTCTCTAAGCATCAGTTTTCTTACCTGTAAATTGAAGGCAATATTACTATCTCATGAGGTTGTTATGAGGATTAAATGAAACCATCTATGTAAAATTGCTAGTGCTATACCACATATTTAATAGGTATGGATAAATGACTGCTACTATAATTATGATTTTATTAGTACTATTATTTTCACATCTTTCAGATGTAATAATTTTTAATAATATTCTTATTTGACACTTCTAATCACAGAGAAATGGAATGTTTCCCGTTTCTGTGAACGTAATCTTGGTGAATTCTTTAGAAAATATGGCTTAAAGGAAAAGCTATTTATAGCATACTGAGAAATCTATTGTGCCGCCTCCATGAAATAAATAATAATTAGCAAAACAGCTGCTGAAACGCATGTCACAAGAATGTATTTAATACATTGTTATAAATAGCAATAGAAATGTTTGCCCATTGCACCCCCTTGTGAGAGCACAGGGTAACTACCTTTATTCTAGAGCAGGAACTTGAAGTTCCAAGTTTGGTCCTTAGTTCAGTGGCAAATGCGTTATATAAAAGCTTCTTAGAAATTTTTTTTTTTTTTTTTTTTTGAGGCTTGGTCTCATTCTGTCACCCAAGCTGGAGTGCAGTGGCGTGATCATGACGATCACGGCTCAGCAACCTCGACCTCCTGGACTCAGGCGATCCTTCCACCTCAGCCTCCCAAGTAGTTGGGACGACAGGCATGTGCCACCACGCCTGCTAATTTTTTAAAATTTTTATTTTGTATAGACAACGTCTCGTTATGTTGCCCAGGCTGGTCTCGAACTCCTGGGCGCAAGAAATCTGTCCGCCTCTGTCTCCTAAGGTGCTGGGATTACAGGCATGAGCCACTGCACCCGACCAGCTTGTTAGAAATTTAAATCCCAAGTTCCATCAGATTCTCATCAGAGTCTGCATTTTATCACTCTCCTCAGGTGACCTGTGTACATATTAAGTTCTAGTAGTACTGCCTTGGAGCATATAGTGAACACTTATTCTTTTATTTAGGAAACATTTATTGAGTGCCTTACTATTAAATATGAAGTACTGTACTAGAAACTGGAAATACTAAGATAAATACAATTCTTTCTATAAATACATTTGGGATTAAAAATTCATAATAATTAGAATTAACTGTACTTTTAAAAGCTGAATTTTATGGTAAATGAACTATATCTCAATTTTTTTAAAAAGAGAGTATGGCAAATCAAGAATTATAGATCACTGCTCTAAATCCCAGCACAAAAACTTCAAGGAGGCAGAACAACACACAAAACAGTGTGGACTTTGGAAACAGATGAATCATATTCAAATTCTGCCCTTCCAAGTCAATGAACACTAGAATAGAGCTATGTACACAGTCCAAAGGTATACCCATAAGAGAACAATTCATTCTGACAAGAACTGAAAGAGGGTTCAAGGAGGAGGTGGCATCTGAGATGGACCTTAATAAGTAGGAGTTGGCCAGGTGAGGATCATGGGGCAGGAGATTCCAGACGAAGGAATGCCATGAACAAAAGCACACATGCTTGAAGGCATCTGATGTGTCAGAAGCTATTTGGCATGTCTTTGGTGGGTAGGGTGTAGGTAAAGAGACAGTTGGAGAATTGGATTACGAGAAATTGTCACTTCCCAAAGTACACACTTTTATAAATCTGAAAGGTTCACAATGATATTTTATTTCTGAAAAACATAGATTTAAAACGTTAATAAAAATGTTTTTCCAAATATGTAGAACCTCTGGGAAATTTGGAAGGCCTTCACTGTGCAAACTATAAAACAATGTTGTTATATTAACTATATATCACTTCTCTTATAAAAACCAGGAGGAAAAAAATCAACATTTTCAAATCAAAGATTATAAGCTAAATTTTAAGAATAGTTATCTGTGGTGATTGATTATAAGAAGATTGCATAGTTTTGAGTTACATATTCATGTAAACTTTGACGTTTTCTCTTACAACAACCTGGAATTATTTAGGTCATTTTTTTTAACAAAAGAAATAAAATAGAAAACAAATTTCCAACAGGGTTGTTTCTGGAGAATAGGATATTCAGAAATTACCCATAGCTGCAAATAACAGGAGTTAATTTTAATTTTTTAAGAATTATTTTAAATGCTTAACTATACAGAAATAAGATTTTTGTCTCCTACCACATCCCACAAAATCACTGGGTAAATTTTCATCAACTCTGACAGGGAGAAGGAAAAGTGTTTATAGGCTGGTGGCAGGCATTAAAGGGTGGCTGAGCTGTGGCACCCATGAGCAACTCTGGCATCTATGAAACATGCATGTGTGGGGATTTATTCATGGAGAATGATTTTTGGGCATACAACTGTCCAACCACAGAAGTCATACCTTAATACCTCATGCTAAAGACAAAAATCCCAGTCA
Organism: Carlito syrichta; assembly: GCF_000164805.1. Taxonomy (NCBI): domain Eukaryota; kingdom Metazoa; phylum Chordata; class Mammalia; order Primates; family Tarsiidae; genus Carlito; species Carlito syrichta. Next base: position 471,864 of record NW_007259503.1, read on the forward strand.
AAAATGACAACCAGGCCAGACGCAGTGGCTCACACCTATAATTCCAGCACTTTAGGAGACTGAGGCAGGAGGATTGCTTGATCTCAGGAGTTTGAGACCAGCCTAGGCAACATAGCAAGACCACATCTCTACAAGATACTGTTTTAAAAACTTATTTTTTAAAAAATGAGAGCCAAGTCCTCTTTACCAGAGGAATGTATTGCCCTGGCATACCCCACCCCTACTTGTGAAGCTGGAAATGAAGACAACTCTGGGTTGGGTGTTGGAAAAGGGGAGATTGTAGATGGTGTACCCACACCCTTCTCCTCCCAGAATCTGGTGCAGGGCAGTAGTTCTGCAGTGGCCACCTGTGCAGCATTAGCTGTTGTTCCAAGCTAGTGATCATTCTTATTGATAATTGCCTGTGCACTAATGATTGTTAAATAGTTTTAATATCACCCTTCCTAGGGCTAAAACCTAGAACTTTTGACACCAGCCTCTCCCCACCACCCGGCACCCAGTGCCAAAAAAAGAGAAAAAATAGGAGTAGTATTAATCAGTTATAACCACAAGGGTACGAGAAGTTTCCATGGGGGAAATAGAGATATGCAGGAAAAAAAAGAAAACTTGAAAAAATAATGGACAAATACCAAATTTGATGAAAACTATAAATACATAGATCAAGAAGCTCAATGAACACCTAACAGAAGAAACTTAAAGAAGAACACCTAACAGAAGAAACACTAAGGTACAGATAATCAAACTGCCGAAAAATAGTAATAAAGAGAGGGAAAACCTCTTTAAAACAGCCAGGGTTAAATTAAAAAAAAAAAAAAAAGTACATTTGGTGGAACAATAGCAGTAGACCTCTTAGAAATAATGGAAGCCAGGAGACAGAATGGCATCTTCAAAATGTTGAAAGAAAAAAAGTCAACCTAGAGTTCTATAGCCAATTTTTAAAAATCCCTCAACAATGTGGCCAAATTAAAACTTTCCAAGAAAAACAGAATATGAGAGAATTTCACCACCAGCAATATTGCTCTATAAGAAATCTTTTTGGGACTTTGGGGGAAGGAAAATAACACCAGATGAAAACTTATATCTATGCAATAAAATAAGGTATACTAGAAATAGTAAAGATATGGGTAGAATTCGTTTTTTTATCTTCTAAAAAAGTTGACTGTTGAAAGCAAATATAATACATCATGGGACTTATATGTAGAAGTAAAATGTACGATGACAGTAGCACAAAGGATGGAAGGGGGAAAGAAAAAATACTACAGAAGGAAGCAAATATTATTAAAATATAAACTTGATGATTTAAAAATGCATCATAGGCCAGGCACAGTGGCTCAGCCCATAATCCCAGCACTTTGGGTAGCCAAGGCGAGAGCATTGCCTGAGCCAGGGGGTTCAGGACCAGCCTGGGAAACTTGGTGAGACCTTGTCTCCATAATAAATCACAAAAAATTAGCCAGATGTGGTGGCGTGCACCTGTAGTTCCAGCTACTTAGAAGACTGAGACAGAAGGATGGCCTGAGCCCAGCAGGTCGAGGCTGGGCAACAGAGTTAGATTCCAACTCAAATAAATAAATAAATATGCATACTATAAATCCTAGAGCAAAACACTACGAAAATAAAGCAAACAGGTATACCTAGTAGGCAAATAATTGAGACAATGGAATATTTAATTAATAAGAAAGAAGGAAGAGGGGGGAAAAAGGGAACAAAGAATCGATGGGACAATTAGAAAACAAAAGTGAGATGGTCTATTTAAATCTAACCATATTAAAAGATCACATTAAATGTAAACTAAACACTCTGATTTTAAAAAAAAACTGAGATTGTCAGGATAAAAATGTAAGATCTAACTAAATATTATCTGCAAGACACCCACTTTAAAAATAAAGATGCAGGTAGGTTAGAATTAAAAGTATGGGGTAAGTAATATGCTAACAATGAGCATAAAAAAGCTGAGTGGTGTTCAAGACAAACAGATAAAGAGGGACATTTTATAATAATAAAGAATAACAATGATAATTGTGTGTGCACCCAATAACAGAGCTTTAAATCACATGAAGCAAAAACTGACCAAAAAAGAAAGGATAAAATGGCAATCATAATCGAAGGTTTCAAAATTCCTCCCAGTAATTGTTAGAACAACTAGTCATAAAATTAGTTAGAACATAGAAGATTAAATAACACTATCAACCAACTTGACTTAATTGATATTTATAGAATACTCAACCCAACAACAGCAGAACATACATTCTTCCCAAGTGTATATGGCACAGGCTGAGTGTGGTAATCCCAGCACTTTGGGAGGCCAAGAAAAAAGAATTGCTTGAGCCCAGGAATTCTTATGTTGACCAGCCCAGCCTGGTCAACATAGCAAAACCTCATCTCCACAAAAAAAAAAAAAAAAAGTGTATGATGCATTCACCAAAACATACCAACTAGTAAATAATAGAGGAGAGATTAGAACCCAAGTCCACCTGTTATTTTCACCATCAACCCTCATAATCAATTATAAAGCAGAGGGAAACTTTTCTCATCTCCTATGCTATACTACCTCTTAAGTGGGAAGAACTTTTTAATAAATGAGACACATGCTGTCCTGTTAATACAGACAAACACCCTTCTCTGTGTTGGCAATGTATCCCTGCTCTTCAGGTCTAGGATTGATCTCAAGAAACAGGCCAGGCACAGTAGCTCATACCTATAATCCCAGGAATTTGGGAGGTCGAGGGAGGATTACCTGAGCCCACAGGTTCGAGATTAGTTAGGGCAACTTGGTGAGACCTCATCTCTACAATAAATCAAAAAATTAACTGGGCCTGGTGGCGTGTGCCTATAGTTCCAGCTACTTGGAAGGCTGAGGCAGAAGGATTGCCTGAGCCCAGGAGGTCAAGGCTGTAGTATCTGTGAGAGTACCACTGCCCTCCAGCCTGGGCAAGAGAGTGAGACTCCAGCTCAAAATCAAAAAAAGAATCAGCTGAACCTGGTAGTAAGTTGCTGCCAGAGAAATGAGATTAGTCATTTGGTTGAAACTGAAATTACCACATTTGATCTATGTCTTTGGTACCCTAACGTGGGTAATAATTCTGTTTGCCAGGCGCTGCAATTGACTGGGTTCTTATCCTGATGGCATCTCCTGCGTTAGTGCCCTGGAGAGCCACGTTGAGGATCTAATGGGACAAAGGGGTCTCTCAGAGTCTCCTGCCTCAGCCCCACTACGGTGTTCTGATTCCCCTGCTCCCTGATGTCAACCCTGGAGTCTTCAATGGCAGCTTTTATGAATATGTAGGAGAAGCATCTTAAGCTCTTTTCTGAGAAGAGCCTGTGCCTAATCTGCAGGCTCCCAGCATACCTCTGTGTGGTTGGATTCGGTGGAGGGGAGGGTGGGAATGGTGGGCAGTGGAGGGGCAGGACTTTATGACAGCAGGACTAATGAGGTGCTTCCTTTTTCAGAATCAAATGTCCTGCTGAGTGGTATAGGGTCAAACCTATGTGTTGAGGAAGTCCAAAGAAGGAGAGGAGGACGTGGACCAGGCCAGAAAAGGCTTCAAGGAAGCACAGAGATGCATTTCAGGGCAAGGGCAGGATTTGGATAAGGACTTTTTTTTTTTCTTTTGAGTCTGGGATCTCACTCTGTCACCCGGGCTGGAATGCAGTGGCATGATCACAGCTCACTGCAGCCTTGACTTCCTGGGCTCAGATGATCCTTCCCTCTCAGCCTCCCAAGTAGCTGGGACTATAGGCACATGACATCACACCTGGCTACTTTTTTTTTTTTTTGAGTTGGAGTCTCACTCTGTCGCCCAGACTGGAGTGCAG
>NW_007259503.1:475699-477049 GCF_000164805.1 Carlito syrichta
CCAGCGATCCTTCCGCCTCAGCCTTCCAAGTAGCCAGAATTACAGGCATGCGCTACTACGCCCGGCTGATTTTTTTGATTTATTGTAGAGATGAGGTCTCGCTGCCCAGGTGGGTCTCGAACTCCTGGGCTCAAACAATTCTCTCACCTCAGTCTCCCAAAGTACTGAGATTACAGGCATGAGCTACCACACCTGACCTAGATAAGGACATTCTTAGCACAGAGAACAGAGTGGATGAAATATAAGGAATGAAGAGCAAAGGGGAGAGGCTGGAGGCATGAGATGTGGCTGAGGACTCCATGGGAGTGTGTACACCTGAGCAGAGTGGGCTTGGAGTGAGTGAGAGGAGGCAACAAGAGGTCGGGCAGTACAGTGAGGGATGTAGCTTCCCAAGAACACCGAACTTGCAGGGTGTGATGAATACAGAAGGAATGGAAACATGAGACCAGTTAGGAGGCCAGTGACATCACTGTGTCACCCAGTCACAGAGGCCTAACTCAGATTGAACATAGCTCCCACCCCTGGGGACACACTGAAGGCCCCCTGCAGGCAATGGAGCTGGAGTTCAGCAGAGGAATTTAAGAAAACATTGAGTTATGAGATCTTGTCCCCTCCCTGGGTCTTTCCTGAATAAGCCAGGCTAGGAGTTTGCTTTTCAGTTAACAGAAAGAGGCAGGAAAATGGAATCACCCTTGTAATCTTCCCAGGCTTTTGGCTCCTTCATACCCAGCTCTCCTTCCTTGTAGCTAGTGGGCATGGGCCTTCTGCCCTGGAAGCTCACTCTGCAAGCTGGGGACTAGTACCATCACTGATGCCTTGGGTGCCTGTGATCAATCTTTCCTTCCCCTCCCCCAGACAATGCCTCTGCCCTGGGAAGCCACAGACTTCCTCAGGCTGTGGTATCACATTCCCTTTCCTTTGTGTAAGACTCACTTGGAGCCGGCTCGGTGGCTCAGCCTGTAATCCCGCGCCTTTGGGAGGCTGAGGTGAGTGGATTGCCTGAGCCTGCGGGTTTGAGACCCGCCTGGGCAGCGAGACCTCATCTCTACAATAAATCAAAAAATCAGCCAGGCGTGGTAGCACATGCCTGTAATTCCGGCTACTCGGAAGGCTGAGGTGAAGGATCCCCGGAGCCCAGCAGGCCAAGGCTGCAGTGACCGGGAGCGGCCACTGCACTCCAGTCTGGGTGACAGAGGGAGATTCCAACTCAAAAAAAAAAAAAAAAAAGACTCACTTGGCGTGGATTCTAACACCTCCCTCCTCTACCTCCCTCAGTCCAATCGCCCCCTGTAGTCTCGTTAGAGTTTGTCAAAGTCTCTTGTGCAACACACAACTTGGCCTTGGAGACAA
>NW_007259503.1:477069-481391 GCF_000164805.1 Carlito syrichta
TCCATTAGGAAGAACATTAATTGATTCCATTAAACCAAAATTAAACATTTACTACACAGAACTGTTGACTGAATCTAGATCCCTATTAAATTGAAATGTACGCCGGGCTTGGTGGCTCAGCCTGTAATCCCACGCCTTTCGGAGGTTGAGGTGAGTGTATTGCCTTAGCCCACGGGTTCGAGACCCGCCTGGGCAGCGAGACCTCATCTCTACAATAAATCAAAAAATCTGCCGGGTGTGGTAGTGCATTCCTGTAATTCCAGCTACTTGGAAGGCTGAGGCGGAAGGATCGCCGGAGCCCAGCAGGCCAAGGCTGCAGTGACCGGGAGCGGCCACTGCACTCCAGTCTGGGTGACAGAGGGAGATTCCAACTCAAAAAAAAAAAAAAAAAAGACTCACTTGGCGTGGATTCTAACACCTCCCTCCTCTACCTCCCTCAGTCCAATCGCCCCCTGGAGTCTCGTTAGAGTTTGTCAAAGTCTCTTGTGCAACACACAACTTGGCCTTGGAGACAAACTTTAGAAAAAGAGTCTACTTAGAACTGAGCATCCTAAAATGGTTGCCTCCTGGGAACGCTTCTTGGAGAACTCTTCCTCATCATCAGAGATAGAAACCAGTGAACTTGGATCCTTCCAAACAAGAGACTGGTTTTTCAGAAACCATCCTCTCCTTCCTGCCTGCCCCCTATTCCGCCCCCCTCCCCCACCACCACCACCACCTCCCAGTGCATCCTACATAACCTGGAAGGTCCCTGGCAGCTCTACCTTGACCTACAGTAAATTCTCAGTTCTGTAAGAGAATTATCTAAGGGATGATTGTTTAGGGTACAGGAATTTGAATAGGTCTCTGCAAATAAGAGCCAGTCTTCTGTTGGGCACTTCTACCTGCAGGCACCAGGGCTAAGAGGCTAGTATCATCAGTCCCTGTTTAGATAAGAGAAAAACAGAAGCACAGAGCGGTCATGTGGTTTATCTGAGTTCATAGGACTAGAAAAGGAATGGAGGCAAGACTCTCTGTCTTACTCAAGAGCCCACACTCCTGCCCCTTGTGTTCTGATACTTCACTGTTCCGTATGGCAGCTGTTAGTCACTATGGTCGTTATTTATATTGAAGTTTAAATTAATTAAAACTGAGAAGAATTTAAAATCTACATCCTCATTGTCATAGTCACAATCCAAGTGTTCAAAAGTCACCCATGGGGCCAGGCATGGTGACTCACCTCAGCAATCCCAGCACTTTGAGAGGCCAAGCTGGTAGAATTGCTTGAGCCCAGGAGTTCAAGACCAGCTTGGACAAGATAGCAAGACCCTGTCTCTACAAAAAATAAAAAAAAATTAGCCAGGCATGGTCGGGTGTGCCTGTAGCCCCAGCTACTTGAGAGGCTGAAGCAGAAGGATCACCTGAGCCCAGAAAATCGAGGCCACAGTGAACTGTGATCATACCATTTCACTCCTGAGAAACAAAGTGAGACTCCTGATCCTCCCACTCAGGCCCCCCACCCCCCAAAAAGAACCACACATGGCTGGGGGCCACCATGTCAGAGTATGCAGATATAGAACATTTCCACCCATGGGGCAAGTTCTCCTGGGCAGCCTTGTCGTCTGATGTTTGTCATTCATCCCAAGCAAAGAGCTGAGCCACTGCCTGGCCTCTCTGCCCTCTCCCTACACAATCCATTCACTAAAATGGCCCCACGTGCTTCTTCAGCGCAGTGTGACTCTGACTTGTCTTTCTTTTTCTGCTGCCAGATTTCTCTAGTCTCCAGGAGTGTGACCAGAACACTCACCACTGAGACGAGAGTAAAGAATGAGATTTGCATGCTAAGAATGTAGTCGTGTGGGCTTGAGCCTCCCTGCACACACACACTGGCTATCTAGCAGGAAGACTGCCAGGAGTGAGGTCCCCAGCCAAGGGCCAGGCTGTCTCAGCCTCAGCATAGACATCACTGACATTTCTTGGGAATCAGAGTGCCTTACTGACCCCCAAGCTGTGTCATGGCCAACAGTCCCTGGAAACAAGGCCTCTTCCAGCTTCCTGAGTTTTAGAGACCGACGGAGGTCAAGTTTTCCTAAGGCCCTGGATTCCTCTGTCTTATTTACACTCAGAGACTACAGCTGGAAAAAAAGCCTTCATTCTCTCCTCATCTGTCATGTGATTCCTTTCTACACAAAAACTTTGCTGAGGAAATTTGCCAGCATGTGACCTGTTGGTCCTCCATGTAGGAGACATTTAAGTAGGGTCATCTCTACATTCAGTGCCATACTCCTCGCCCCAAACCTTTCCAGATGTGGGCAGAGGATGCAATCTCTGCTTTCTGACTGCCTTCTAGCCAGCTGGCCCACCCTTCAAGTAAAGAGGTCAAAGTTCTTCCTAACCCAGTACCAAGTGTGAGTTCCTAGTATACCAGCTAGTCAAGGGATACTGACCATAATCTTCTCTTTTCCTTGAAGGGTGTCTCTAGTAGAGACTGACTGCATCCTTTCCTCTAAGTTTGCCTCTTCCATTTCAGACTCAGTGTCAGAAAGGAGGTTTCCAATGGACATATTGTCCCTAGTCAAAGAAAGGGCCTCTCTCTACGCGACTCTAGTGTGACTCTCTCATCAACTAGGAACTTGGTAATGCTTTAACCCACTGGGACCCCAAAGAGTAGGCATAAAGGACCCTTTTCTTGTTTGAAAAGCAGACCAAGAGCTTGTAGGAAGAGGAGCAAGATAAAGAAAATATTGTGGAAGAGACGGAGATTGGGAGAAAAATATTTGCAAAATGTTTGCTAAAGACCCACTCACTGTCTGTCTATATTCATAACTATTCCTTTACTATAAAAAGAACCCTTACAAATTGCTTTGAAATTTTTCAATAAAAACTTCGGAATAGGCAGGCAGAACTTATGAAAAGGCAATTCTCACACATATTTACAGACAATAAAATTGAAATGTCTGAAATGAACATGTGCTCAATTTCGTGGCCAGAGAGTTACAATTCAAGTCACTGTGAAAAGCCAATTTTCACCCATTAGGCTGGCAAAAATTAAAAATAGTGATCTTTCCCAATGCCGGCAGGATGTTTTGTCAAGAACTGTGAATAGTCTTGGAAGTCACCACTCTTGCACAATTTTTAGGTGATAGATAAGATAGATAGATAAGATAGACAGATAGATAGATATGGATGATAGAGATGAGAGAGAGAGTGCGCTCACTGGTGCGTAGAAATTCAAGGCAGTAGGTCAGGGGAAAGTGTTCTTTACTACTGATACAAACAGATCAACTGCCAGAGAAGCAATACAGTGTTGGTCCCTCACATCTAGGTCTGCGGGCAAAACATTGAGACCCAATAGAAATTCTCTCACAAGAGGCAGGCTTCATTCCACAGACAGGGGATTGAGAAAAATTAATGTCCCCCACTTGTATGCAAGAAAGAGATAGTCATGTCCCTCCCTCTGGAAAGGAGGGGGAAAACCTTTGCTCCTTGGAGAAAGGATAAGAAAGATCCTGGATTCTCACTCAAACCTTTTGGAGTATAAAAGTATCTTTCCAAGGGCCACCTAAGCCCCCAGTATCTCCAAGATCTGGACTTCGATTCTTTTAAAATGTAAATATCTAGAGGGATAGCACTCCAGTCTTCCTGACATTTTGGGAACTTAAAGTAGGGACCTAGTCCAGTCTGTAACCATTTGGCCCTCTTAGGGAGCTAAGAGAAATTGTATTACCCTTTTGGATCAGAGAAATTTTTTAAATGGCTAAAGATCTAACCCCTCATAGTGTATGAACAGCAAAATATTCCTCAGGGAAGTAAAGGCAAACATTCTCTGTCCTGATACCATATGTATTTCTGTGTCTTGGGAGGCTAGGACTTTTTACAAGAGCTCTGAGAAATCCAGAGAAGGTTTATTTCCCCATATAGGGTTGCAGAGAGAAAAGGGTATAAAAATGTGAATTACTATAGCTCTTTAAGCAAGAAATCTAGCAAACCTATTCTGAATACACACCCTTTTGGCTTCAGAAATCTCAGTTTTGAAATACAACAAATAAAAATGAAGCATGAGGGCAAAAGAATATATCATAAGAAGGAAAATTGCCGGGCTTGGTGGGTCAGCCTGTAATCCCAGCGCTTTGGGAGGTTGAGGTGAGTGGATTGCCTGAGTTCGCAGGTTCGAGACCCGCCTGGCCAACTTGGTGAGACCTCTCTACAATAAATCAAAAATTGACCAGGTGTGGTAGCGCGTGCCTGTAGTTCCAGCTACTTGGAAGGCTGAGGTGGAAGGATCGCCGGAGCCCAGCAGGTCAAGGCTGCAGTGGCCAGGAGCAGCCACTGCACTCCAGTCC